>NW_026571047.1:30488713-30521213 GCF_026225935.1 Boleophthalmus pectinirostris
GGCGGTTTTAGACGCCTCAGTGGAGCAGTTATACGACGTCCTGTTCGTCAGAGTGGAGGAGATGCACCGGTGGAACCCCAGTATTCAGCAGATCAGGGTGAGTCTACGACCAGGCCTGGGACGCTCATTAAAGGGCCTATACAGTCCCTGACAAAAGTCTTGTCTCTTATCCATTTTGTAGAAACAAAAGCTTATAACCTGACTTTAAATTAATCGATTGGTTTTAGAAATGTCTCATATGAAGCTAAAACCCTCCCAAATTATGCTCAATAAACTAAAATAAATTTGCTTCACTGAAGAAAGATTGATCATTTAATGAACACAGAAAGGTCAGATTTTGGCAAGACAAAAGTTTTGTCGCCTACAGAAAATTGAACAAATAATTTACTTCAAATACAAAAATATGTTGCATAACATCAGTGAATGAAGTAGTGGTGCTGTGAGATCCATATTTAATATCTTGTATGACTCCATGAGCTTGAAGGACGCATCCATGCGGTTCCACAATGATTCATACAATTTGTTGATGAAGTCATCAGGAATAGCAAAGAAAGCGTCTTACATGCCTCCCAGAGTTCATCAAGATTCTTTGGTTTTGCCTTCATGCTTCCTCTTTCATTCTACCCCAGACCTGCTCAATGATGTTCATGTCTGGTGACTGGGCTCCAGTCCTGGAGCACCTTGATCTTCTTCACCTTGAGAAACGTTGATGTAGAGATAGAAGTATGTGATGGAAGCACCATCCTGCTGCAAAATTTGACCCTTTTATGGTTGGAATGTAAGAGGAGCTAATACTTCTTGATATTTTAGGTTATTGATATTGTCTTCCACCCTGCAAATGTCTCACACACCCCCAGACTGGATGGAACCACAGACCAGGATTTTTCCGCCACCAAACTTAACTGTTTTCTGGGTGAATCTTGGATCCATGTGGCTCCAGTTGGTCTCCTGCAATATTTTCGGCAGCTGTGATGTAATTCAACCGAGGATTCATCTGAGAAATCCACCTTCTGCCACTTTTCCAGTGTCCATCCTTTTAACAGGCTGTGGGCCTTGGCAAATGCCACACGGTTTTTTAATTGCCTTTTGTTTAGTGCTGGTTTCTGTGCACTGATTCGACCATGGAGGCCATTTTGAGACAGAATTCTACAAACTGTTGTGGTTGACACAGGGACTTGAGGTGACCAGGCCTGGTGGAGTCTGCTGCAGTGGAAAAGGGGCCTTGGATTTTTGAATCAACAAACGGTCCTCCCGAGCAGTTGTCATTGCGGCGTCTGCTGGACCTGGGCTTGTCAAAAACATCTCCAGTCATTTCAGATCTTTTTCTTATTCTTTGTACTTGACGCTGAGACACATTGAAGGTGTCACCACCTCAGCAGTGGATCTGGTCTTCAGCCTCTTGATAATTAAGGCTTTGGTCTCAGGGTGGATCTTAGGCATGTTGTCAGAGGTCAAGTTGCAGTTGATGTGAAGGTCTGGTGTGCTGAGGTTCTTTTTATACACACCCACTAACTGATTGATCAGTAACTGATCACAGGTGAGGCTGTAATCTAGGATTGGACTTTTTGTCTTGCCAAAATCTGACCTTTCTGTGTTCATTAAATGATCAATCTTTCTTCAGTGAAGCAAATTTATTTTAGTATATTGAGCATAATTTGGGAGGGTTTTAGCTTCATATGAGACATTTCTAAAACCAATCGATTAATTTAAAGTCAGGTTATAAGCTTTTGTTTCTACAAAATGGATAAGCGACAGGACTTTTGTCAGGGACTGTATAAAGCTATAATCTGATCTATGTTATAATGTAGTTTCCCCATAAAAAAGAAACATGTTTTAAGGGGCTGTCACACCTTGATGATTTAGCCAGCGTTTGCCGACCTATTAAAAATTTGGCAAATACGTTGGCGTACGTCGGATAAGTTATAGGTACTTTTTGTATAAGTTATGAGCACGTGAGGTCATTGAAAAAATTTTAAAATGTTGAAAATTTCTGGACATTAATTGTAAGTTACTGATGGGCCTGGTCAAGCAGAAGTAAACAACAAGGCCATAAATTCAAGTTAATGCATCTGATATAAAAATGTATTGAACAGATACATATGTACTCTAGTTTATGAAACTGTTTACCTTTTTTCTGTATCATTTTTGGTTCTAAAGTTACATACGTTTTAAACAGAACATGTATGAAACTTGGAACAAAAATTATTTCCTAAATTTCAAAGACCTGCAAATCATGTAAATAAATGGATGTATTTGATCATATATTGTGTTATTTGATCTTTGAACTGTTGATGATATAAAAAAAAAGTGTTTAAAATGATAAAAATTTGTTGGAAGGACAGACATTTTTATTTTCCTGATCTGTGTCGTTCAGACTGTCATTAAAAGATCAGATACCGGAGCATAGGGGCCAAAAAATTGAATTTGGGTCACTTCAGGCTGCAGTGTGAACGCAGCCTTAGTCCGACAGAAGCTGAACCGCATCAGCGCACAAGGAGTGACTGTTTTTTGAGTTTTAGCCATGTGGTTTTAAGTTTTGTTTCCGTAAAACGTAAACAAATATGCGCAAAGATGTGTGGATATAGAAAGCTTGCGGACACAGAAACGACGTGTCTGGACGCAAATCGCTTTTCGATATGATGATATGGTGATTCTTTTCGGTGTAAACGCAACCTAAATCTACAGAGTTTGTGTGTGAACATGTGTGAATGAAACAAAACACAACTCCAGGTCTGTTTGTGACGAGGAAACAACATTATAACACGCTGTAGATCAGAAAATAGAGTGCACATGTATAAAAAATATCACTTTTAATCCATACCGTGCTCCAGTTTCACCTTGAGTCTGAATTAACATCGATGCTAACACGCTAACTCCCGTTCCTAATAACAGCGTGCGGGAAAACGTTTAATCGCGCCACACTAGCTCGCTAATGGAGGGTCACGTGAAGGTTATGACTAAGCGGCGAATACATGACTAGATTAACGTGACATCCCGTAATAGAAAATGTCAACACCGTTTTAGCACGTTAGCCCTTAGCAACACCTTAGCAACCCCGACGTAATCGCCGCGCAGTGGAATCGCGGTTCTAAAAGAGGAAAAGGCTACTGTAGTTTATTTCGCATTAATAGCGAATCGGTCTGAAATTACATAACGTGTAAGTTGAGATGGCGTTGCCGTGGCGATGATTTAAATTATGTCATAAAACGGTAAGTGGTACGTTGAGATACTGAGGTGATTTTCCGTTACAGTGCGACGGGAAATCACACGTTGACGTAAATAGTAATGAAATAAATGGGAGATGGGAAATGTATTTGAAAAGCGATGATTGTTAGAAGGAAATGGAAATTGTACGGAATATTCATAAACCGGCCTCGACGCTCTTTATTGTTTTTTTTTATTTGAAAGGGTCTGTATTATGTAAAATTGCTGTAAACGTATCACGCGCAGCCCGTTAACCCGTGATTATGTCAAGGTTAAATCGGACACGTTAAAATTCCACCTGTTACGGCCCGTGTCCGTGATAAATCGGGGTCAGAACATTAGTCTGACAGCCCAAGAACAAGGACTACACCAGGACTAAATCAGGACTACACCAGGTCTAAACCAGGATTTAACCAAGACTAAACCAGGTTGAAACCAGGACTACACCAGGACTGGACCAGGACTAAACCAGGTCGAAACCAGGACTAAACCAGGTCGAAACCAGGATTTAACCAAGACTAAACCAGGTTGAAACCAGGACTACACCAGGACTGGACCAGGACTGAATCTGCGCCGTGCCATTAGTGGATTATAAATATATACACACTGCAAACCGCTGAGACGATCGCCAGGACTACAACAGGACTAGACCAGGACTAGACCAGGACTACACCAGTACTGGACCAGGACTGGACCAGGACTACACCAGTACTGGACCAGGACTGGGCCAGGACTACACCAGTACTGAACCAGGACTACACCAGGACTACATCAGGACTACACCAGGACTGGACCAGGACTTAACCAGGACTAAAACATGACTGAGCCAGGCTAAACCAGGACTGAACCAGGACTACACCAGGTCTGGACCAGGACTAGACCAAGACTACACCAGGACTACACCAGGACTGGACCAGGACTTAACCAGGACTAAACGAGGTCTAAACCAGGACTGAACCAGGACTACACTGGGACTGGACTAGGACTACACTACGACTACATCAGGACGGGTACCAGACTACACCAGGAGTGGACCAGGAATAAACCAGGACTGGACCAGGATTTGACCAAGACTACACCAGGACTACACCAGGTCTAAACCAGGACTAAACCAGGACTAAACCAGGACTAAACCAGGACTAAACCAGGAGTGCAGCCGCCGATCCAATCACCTCCACTGATGATCTTTACGTAATAAAAACACTAAAGTCACTCTCGCAACCTGGTCTGCCATTTTTACAGGAAAATGTCAGTTGTTTCCAGGGCAACGGCCGACCTAGACGCACGTCAAGTATTTTTTCCTGTTCGTCATTCATCATGTTCGTCATCACGTGTAAATATGACGACTTTGTGTGTTAAACATGTTTTTTTTTAATGAGGAAACAACATTATAAGAACCCGGCCTAAATACGTCAAAAACTTAACAAAACTTAAAGGCGCATTGGGTAATTTTTCAGGCGGGGGTGATCTTCCACAAGTTTGTCTCCAGGGAGATGTTGCTGCTTTGCTTAGAATGTTCCACAGTGTCACAAAATTACCTTGAGAAAAAAAAAAAAATAAAAATCTCTAATTTGGCTGCTTCTCCACAGACATATGTTTAATGCCATATGGTGGAACATTTTAGGTAATGCAATGACGTGATGAACCCAGAAAAGTTACATATTGCACCTTTAAGTCATTTAAAAGCAAATTTAGTCAAAAGGAATATAATGTGTACTGTAATAAACAAGGTAACGACATACACAAGATCACGAACAAAATGTTAAATAAATAAAAAGTTAATCTCAAACTCTTAGACTGATTTGATAAACATGTTTTGTTGTGCAGGTCCTTCAGAGACTCGGCCCGGAGACTGTAATCACACACGAGGTTTCCGCGGAGACGGCGGGGAACCTGATTGGTCAGCGGGACTTCCTGAGTGTGAGGCACAGCTGTAAAAATCAAACCAGAGTTTATCTGGGAGGAACTGCCATCCAACTGGACGCCTTCCCCCCACAGAGCGGCTTCGTCAGGTACTAATATATGTAATAAAACCTAGTACTGTAGTAGTAGTAGTAGTAGTGGTAGTAGTAGTAGTAATCATTGTATTGGTATCCAACTGAAGTACTTCCCCCCACAGTGTCTTTGGCTGCGTTCAGACTGAAGTGACCCAAATCTGATTTTTTTGCCCCTATGTTCCTGTATCTGATCTTTTAATGAGTCTGAACGACACAGATCTGATTTTTTCAAATGTGACCCAGGCCAATTCCTAAAATTAAACCAGGACTAAAACCAGGTCTAAACCACGTCTAAAACCAGGTCTAAACCAGGTCTAAACCAGGTCTAATCCAGGTCTAAACCAGGTCTAAAACCAGGTCTAAAACCAGGTCTAAACCAGGTCTAAACCAGGTCTAAAACCAGGTCTAAACCAGGTCTAAAACCAGGTCTAAACCAGGTCTAAAACCAGGTCTAAAACCAGGTCTAAACCAGGTCTAAACCAGGTCTAATCCAGGTCTAAAACCAGGTCTAAACCAGGTCTAAACCAGGTCTAATCCAGGACTAAACCAAGTCTAAACCAGGTCTAAACCTGGTCTAATCCAGGACTAAACCAGGTCTAAACCAGGTCTAATCCAGGTCTAAACCAGGTCTAAATCAGGTCTAAACGAGGTCTAAATCAGGTCTAAACCAGGTCTAAACCTGGTCTAATCCAGGTCTAAACCAGGACTAAAACAGGATTTAACAGGACTAAACCATGCCACGCAGACCATGTCTCCTTCTCTTCTATCAATAATATTTTAAATCTGGTTCAGTAAATTCTGGGCTTTTTATTTTCTTTTATCAGACAAAACATCTTATGTTACGATTTCCTCGTCTTTGCTTCTCTACAGCAAATCAAGTAATCCAAAGTATTCAGATTACATTACTCACTTTAAGTAATTTAATGGATTACGTTACAAACTACATTTTGGGGTGTGTAATCTGTAATCTGTAGGGAAATACATTTTAAAAGTAAACTTCCCAACACTGTCCACAGCCAATAAGAACAAAACATTTAATATTTAGCGCTGAACAGAAGACACGAGCGTTAATGAATTAAAATGAACCCGTTGGCTCTGACATTTCCCTCTCTTATTAACAATGCGCGAAAAACCCACAGATGTACGCCGACCCCAGGTGCTAAATAACCACGCTAGCTTCGCAATTACACATGCTAACACGCTAATTACGCATGCTCGCGCGCTAACGACGGATTAGAACCGTGAGGTAACTGAGGTACTTAATAACCTAAATACATTAATAAGGAACAACGGCATTACATTTTTTCACGACGGTATTTTCATGGACTAGCAGCGTACGCGAGAAAACACGGTGTGCGGGAGCAGACACAGTCCGCACAGTGTACAGGAGGAGACGGAGTCCACGTGGCACAGTGTAGACCTGGTTAAATCCTGTTTTAAACCTGTTTTAGACCTGGTTTTAGTCCTGGTTCAGTCCTGTTTTAGTCTTGTTTTCGTTCTGGTTTAGTCCTGTTTTTAGTTATAGTTTTAGTCCTGGTTTAGTCTTGTTTTTAGTTGTGGTTTAGACCTGATTTTAGTCCTGGTTCAGTCCTGTTTTTAGTTTTAGTTTTAGTCTTGTTTATGGTTCTCGTTTAGTCCTGTTTTTAGTTCTAGTTTTTAGTCCTGTTTTTAGTTCTGTTTAGTCCTGTTTTTAGTTCTAGTTTTAGTCCTGGTTTAGTCCTGTTTTTAGTTGTGGTTTAGACCTGATTTTAGTCCTGGTTCAGTCCTGTTTTTAGTCCTGTTTTAGTCTTGTTTATAGTCCTGGTTTAGTCCTGTTTTTAGTTCTAGTTTTAGTCCTGATTTTAGTCCTGGTTTAGTCCTGTTTTTAGTTCTCATTTAGTCCTGATTTTTGTTGTGGTTTAGACCTGATTTTAGTCCTGGTTTAGACCTTGTTTTAGTCCCGATTTAGTGCTGCATTTAGGTGTGGTTTAGACCTGATTTTAGTCCTGGTTTGGTCCTGTTTTTAGTTGTAGTTTTAGTCCTGTTTTTAGTTCTGTTTAGTCCTGATTTTAGTCCTGGTTTAGTCCTGTTTTTAGTCCCAATTTAGTCCTGCATTTAGGTGTGGGTTAGACCTGATTTTAGTCCTGGTTTAGTCCTGTTTTTAGTTCTGGTATAGACCAGATTTTTGTCCTGGTTTAGTGCTGGTTTCGACCTGTTTTTAGACCTGATTTTAGTCCTGGTTTAGTCCTGCTTTTAGGTGTGGTTTAGACCTGATTTTAGTCCTGGTTTAGACCTGTTTTTAAGCACAGTCCATGGTGTGTACGTGAGAAGGTGTGGTCCACGCTGTGCACGGGAGGAGGAACGGTCCACAAGGAGTATGGGGCGGGGGGGTTGAAGTTTTCGTGGCCTGGCATCAAAAAAACGACTCATGGCCCGGTGGTTGGGGACCCCTGACGATACGACATAAACAATCGTATAAGACCCAAGCACGGCTAATGGAATATATTTACATATACTGAGTTTTCCCATTTGCGTAATTGTCTTAAAGTAGAAATTGAAAGATCATGCGAAGTGACATGTAGAGACTTAATCAAAATCCAAAATGTCACTAGAGTTTAAACTGATCTGGAGATCGGTCACAAATCTATGCTCGAGTTTGCTTTGTAACTTTCAGATTGCAATTTTTTTTTACTTGTTTATGGTTCATCTCTTTGTAATTCCTGAGCCTATCCACATGAATATCTCTGACAGTATAAACCAGGGGGGCTCAATACGTCGATCGCGATCTACCACTCGATCGCCAAGGTCGTGTGGGTAGATCGCCGTGTCTTAGTACTCGTCTCGGACTCGCGTTTGGACTCGGTCTTGTCTCTCACTCGAGGTCTGACACTCAACAAGTGTGATCATATTTCATTACGGCCGCTGCTGTTGGTAATAAACTTGTAGCGGGTGCAGGAGCGTGTGGGGCGTCTCAGTGCAGCCTGTGCGCTCATTTGAAACCCGCGGAGACTCTACGGCGCATCACAAACACACACGCTCCCTATGCACGGCTCGTCTGCGACAGCGTGTGCCCTCGTGTACCAGCGTGCATCACAGGGCAGGTTCAACTTCCTAAACATCCTACCTGTCCATCTGCCTCACGTCAGCACGCCGCCCCTCGCCTTTTCACGCTCTCGCTCCTTCCTGCGTACAGCCAACACAAGCCCCTCCCACAGTGCGGCTGATTAGAAGAGCAAGACCAAACGTGAAGCAAAAACCAGTCTAAATTTGTGTTCCAGTGTTGGCACAAAGCAGGTCTACAGCATAGAGCGGATCTACAGAACAGACCTACTGCCACATTTGGCTGAAGTTTGTCTAACAAAAGTGACAAATGCATCTGTGTTTGTCACGATGTGCGTTTGGTTTGGTAAACGTGCAGAGGCTGGTAAATATCACTGCAAAACCAGAAAAGAATGTAACTCCAGTTTGGAACTTTAAAAAACAGGTTTAAAAATCTTCCTTCACTTTTTTCACAGTTTTGTGTAAAGTGCCAGAGGAAGTTCTCTTAAAGAAGAGGTTCTCAAACTGTGGGGGAGGGTCCAAAAAAGGGGCACAGAGTGTTTCAGTGCAGTTTGATTGACTTGGTCATTTTGTAAGTAACTCACATGCTGAAAAAGTGTGAACACCCCTGGTATAAACAAACAAAAGTGTAATTATTTTTTCACGCTATCTTCAGAAAGTGATGCAATTTTTCAACCCTAAACATTTATTTTTTTGTCAATTGGATAGAGTCAATGACATAAGATTATAAAACGAGTTTACGGAGCTAATCTCTCACAAATAAAGATAAGGATGTGCATTTGTGGATGATAAATAATGTTTTGTTAAATAATTACACAACAGATAAGAAAAAGCTGCCTATGTTTTGTTATTTTTGTTGTTATTTTGTTATGGGAAATGTATTTTTTAGAAAGGTGAAGGTTAAATCTTAAGTTTTTAGAACGTTAAATACACACTGCATCTGTTTTTTTCCATTTTATCAAAAAAATGTAGCAAAAAATAAAATAAAAGAACAATAATTAGTGTGAATAAAGTTGATGTTTTGTGTGTTTTTTTTTCAGAGCGGAGGATGGGCCCACCTGCATCGTCATCGAACCTGCAGGACCGAACAGAAGCAAATTCACTTGGCTTTTAAACATGGACGTCAAGGTAAATGTGTTGTTTCAGTGTCCAAGTTAAAGTTAAAGATGCACCGTGGAACTTTTCCGGTGGAGTCAGCAACCTGCTAGTCTCCATGGAGATGTTATCGTTAGCAGAAAAGCAGAATGAGCCTCACGTGAGTCTCCCATTTGGGGGGAGCAGCACTTTAAAATACTTATTACTTACTTCGGGTGGTAGTTTGTAGTTACTAAGCTGATAATTACTGTGGTAGTTACTGTGGTACTTATAGTTGCACTTAGAGTGGTACCTAGGCTGGTAATTATCCTGGTACTTAGTGGTACTTTTGCTGGTAACTACTACTGTTACTTACAAGTACTTTGGATCGCAATTACACTGATACTTACTGATACTTTGGCTATTCATTATACTGGTATTTACTAGTACTTTGGTTGGTAATTTTACTAATATGTACTAGTATTTTGGCTGGTAATTATACTGGTACTTACTGGTACTTTGGTTAGTAATTATAGTGGTACTTTGTCTGGTAACTATACTGGTACTTTGGCTGGTAATTATAGTTATACTTACTTGTACTTTGGCTGGTAATTATATTTGTACTTTGGCTGGTAATTATTCTGCTACTTAGTGGTACTTTGGCTGGTAGTTATAGTTATACTTACTGGTACTTTGGTTGGTAACTATCAATCAATCAATCAAACTTTATTTGTATAGCACTTTTCATACATTTGAAATGTAGCACAAAGAGCTTCACATGCAACAGAAAAATTACAATACAATAATTAAAATCAAGAGCAACCCCCCATCCCTTTGTTTCATCCATATATACAACCATTTAAACAAAAACATAAAAACAAAAACATAAAACTCCTAAAGGTTATCATAAAAATCAAAATGGAGACAAAGTAAAACAGTAATGATAATTTAATTTAGAATAAATAAATATAATAATAATAATAATAATTTAAGTTAAAACAGATAAAAGTTTCAATTAAAAGCTAAATAAAAAAGATACGTTTTGAGTTTACTTTTAAAAATATGAACACTCGCAGCGGACCTCAGATCCTCAGGTCGACTGTTCCACAAACGGGGGCCGTAAAAGCTGAATGACGCCTCAGCGTGAGTTTTAGTCTGGACTCTTGGGACAGTTAAAAGACGACGACCTGAGGACCTGAGAGTCCGAGAGGCTCATATGATAAAAGCAGATCAGATAAATAAATAGGACTAAGACCATTAAGAGCTTTATAAACTAATAAAAGAACTTTAAAATCTATCCTGAAGCTCACAGGAGCCAGTGCAGAGACTACTGGTACTTATTAGTACTTTGGCTGGTAGTTACAGTGATACTTACTTGTACTTTTGGCTGGTAATTGTACTGGTACTTGGTGGTACTTTGGCTATTAATAATACTGGTACTTACTGGTACTTACTAATACTTTGGCTGGTAGTTATAGTGATACTTATTAGTACTTTAGCTGGTAAATATACTGGTACAAAATCAGCAGTTAAACTACAGATTTTACCTGCTCCCCCATCTTTGTTATATATATATATATGTGTAATAATTAGTGCTGTCATGCGATTAAAAAAATTGAGAGATTAATTAATTATGATCTGTAATTAATTCATCTAATTAATCTCTTTTTAATCTCAAAAATCTAAAAATTGCTGAGAAAAGCCTTCAAGTTGAGGTATTTTCATTTAAATTCATTATTACATTATTGTGGCAGATCAAAAGACTGATATAGAACAAAATAAAGTGAATTTATAAAGTCATTTATTGTTTAACAAATCTCTCCAAATTGACTGTTGAGCCCAAGTCTCCATGAATAAGAAACTGTTTGCTGTAAAGTAGCAAAGACGAGGAAATCTGAACATAATAACTTTTGTCGACTTAAAGACAATAAAAAGTCCAGTCTTTCCTTAACCGTATTAAAAATATTATTGATAGAGAAATGCTTTATATATGAGATCACTGGTTTTAGTTCTGGTTTTAGTCCTGGTTTAGTCCTGGTTTAGTCCTGGACTGGGTTAGTCCCGGTTTTAGTCTTGGTGTTAGTTCTGGTTTAGAGGCGCACAGGAGGAAGCGCGGTTTACGCCGCGTACGCGAGAAAACGTACGCGGCTCACGGGAGCACGTCGGTGTCCACGCAGTAACTACGGAAAGAAACGTGGTCCGCGCGTTCTCAGGTTAATGACGATGATGAAGGTGTGTGTTTGTGTGTGTTTGTGTTTGTGTGTGTTTGTGTGTGTTGTGTGTGTGTTTGTGTATAGGACAGTAGTGCAGACATCATGAGTCTATGCAGGTTGTTTTCACCAGTGACATTTAAGTTGTAGGCAATTTTATATTTGTTATTTTCTTTTATATTTCACGTCGGGAGAATAATTTCCAAGACACGAATGTGTTTTTACCTGTGCACTGCTGCTCTGTTCTACTGGCTCTTCCACCTCGTCCATTGTGCGACTGACGCCGCAAACGTTAACATGACGTTTACATCGCTCTTACTGCGCGCGTTTTGTGTGGGTTTCCGGCATTGAGTGGAATTACCGAAATAAAAAAATAATTAATGTGTTTTTTGTGTGTGTGTTGTTGTCCCAACAACACATAAAAACAGATTTTATAATAAAGCAACTCACATACAGAAACACTAAAGTTAGAGATTAAAAATGAGATTAACGCGATTAAAAAACATAACGCACTAAATATGACTGTAATTAATTAATCGCAATTAACGCGATAATTTGACACCCCTAGTTATAATATTAACCTTTAAAAAGCTGTGATTTCATCTGAAACCCAGTAATACTCATAATTAGTTTATAATTTAGTCAAGATTTGGCCTTTGTTTACATTATTTTTGCTCGGTAACAGAACTGGAATTACCTCTGTGTTTGTCACATCAGCTTCTCATGTTCATCCAGGAAATAAAACACTAAAATCCAGGTTCAGTTGTTATTATATTTCTTTTTAAAGCCAGTAAGATTACAGGATACATATACACGTCGTAGTTCCTTTAAATGCCTAAACCGGACTCATTTTGTGGTGTATTTTCTCTTTGTGTTGTCTTATGTTATCGTTGCACCACATCTGCAGCTCGGGGCACAGATAAAGCTCGGTATTCCCCCGTTCTTCTCCTCGGCTTCCCGGACTCGCACGTTTCAGAGCAAATTATAAACGTGATTAAGATAAGATGTGGTTTACGCACAATGACACACAGATCAGTCAGACACGGGCTCGGTGTTTGTGTTTGTGTGATAAAGGAGAAGCTCAAATCAATACAGGCGACAAAGAAGTGAGATAAGACGCTGCTGTCAAAACTCTTACATGCAGCGGTTTATAAAATGCACAAATGTTTTTCTAAATGAGTTACGATTACAAATTAAATTCAAGATAATAATCTAGATTCAGAAGTGGTGTTGTTTTTCTTGTGCTCGTAATGTCAGTTTGATGGAAAAGCTCCTAAATATTTGAACCAGGTCTAAATCAGGACTAAACCAGGTCCAAACCAAACTAAACCAGGTCCAGGTAAACCAGGTCTAAACCAGGTCTAAATCAGGTCCAATCCAGAACTAAACCAGGTATAAACCAGGACTAAACCAGAACTAAACCAGGACTAAACCAGGTCTAAACTAAAACCAGGACTAAACCAGAACTAAACCAGGACTAAACCAGGTCTAAAACCAGAACTAAACCAGGACTAAACCAGAACTAAACCAGAAAACTAAACCAGGTCTAAACCAGGACTAAACCAGGTCTAAACCAGGACTAAACCAAGGACTAAACCAGAACTAAACCAGGACTAAACCAGAAAACTAAACCAGGTCTAAACCAGGACTAAACCAGGACTAAACCAGGTCTAAACCAGAAAACTAAACCAGGTCTAAACCAGGACTAAACAGGTAAACCAATCCAGAACTAAAACCAGGTCTAAACCAGGACTAAACCAGGTCCAATCCAGAACTAAACCAGGTCTAAACCAGAAAACTAAACCAGAGGTCTAAACCAGAACTAAATCAGGTTAAAACCAGAACTAAACCAAGACTAAACCAGAACTAAACCAGGTCTAAACCAGGACTAAAACAGGACTAAACCAGGACTAAACCAGAAATAAACCAGGACTAAACCAGGACTAAACCAGGTCTAAACCAGGACTAAACCAGAAATAAACCAGGACTAAACCAGGACTAAACCAGGTCTAAACCAGGACTAAACCAGAACTAAACCAGGTCTAAATAAAACAGGACTAAACCAGATCTAAACCAGGACTAAACCAGAACTAAACCAGGTCTAAACCAGGACTAAAACAGGACTAAACCAGAACTAAAACCAGGTCTAAAAGGACTAAACAGAACTAAACCAGGTCTAAACCAGAAAACCAGACTAAACCAGGTCTAAACCAGGAAAACTAAACCAGGTCTAAACCAGGTCTAAACCAGGACTAAACTAAAACCAGGACTAAACCAGAACTAAAACCAGGTCTAAACCAGGACTAAATCAGGACTAAACCAAGATTAACTAGATCTAAACCAGGACTAAACCAGGTCTAAACCAGGACTAAACCAGAAATAAACCAGGACTAAACCAGAACTAAACCAGGTCTAAACCAGGACTAAAACAGGACTAAACCAAGATTAACTAGATCTAAACCAGGACTAAACCAGGTCTAAACCAGGACTAAAACCAGGACTAAACCAGGTCTAAACCAGGACTAAACCAGGACTAAACCAAAAACTTAAACCAGGACTAAACCAGAACTAAACCAGGTCTAAACCAGAACTAAACCAGGTCTAAACCAGGTCTAAACCAGAACTAAACCAGGTCTAAACCAGAACTAAACCAGGTCTAAACTAGGACTAAACAGGACTAAACCAGATTAAAGATCTAAAACCAGGACTAAACCAGGTCTAAACCAGGACTAAACCAGAAATAAACCAGGACTAAACCAGGAACTAAACCAGGTCTAAACCAGGACTAAACCAGGACTAAACCAGGTCTAAACCAGGAAACTAAAACAGGACTAAACCAGGACTAAAACAGGACTAAACCAGAACTAAAACCAGGTCTAAACCAGGACTAAAACAGGACTAAACCAGGTCTAAACCAGGACTAAACCAGGTCTAAACCAGGACTAAACCAGGTCTAAAAGCAGACATAAACCAGGACTAAACCTTGTCTAAACCAGAACTAAACCAAGATTAAACTAGATCTAAACCAGGACTAAACCAGGTCTAAACCAGGTCTAAACCAGGACTAAACCAGGTCTAAAAACAGGACTAAAACAGGATTTAACCAGGACTTAACCCACCCGTACTGTTTCAGAGATCCAGACTCTGCGTCGTGATGCAGACGATTTGACGCTGGACTGTAAATTGGTCTTTACTGTGGGTGGGCTCGCCTCTCCACAAATCTAACACATAACTTGGCCCCGTAGCGTCACCCGCTGACTCTAGAGAGATAAATACATTTAATGCTGTACCGTGGAACATCCCAGGCAGTATTTTCATGGAGTGATGAAGGTGACGGCCTAGAAAAGTTACACAATTCATCTTTAAGCAAAATTTTTTAAGCAAGTTTTTCAGAATAAGTTTGTTTTCTGTTTTGAGTTTCTAACATGATTCCGTCTTCTTGTTTCAGTGTGTTCTAGATATATATATATATATATATATATATATATATATATATATATATATATATATATATATATATATATATATATATATATTCTAGATTCAGAAGTGTTGTTGTTTTTCTTGTGCTCGCAATGTCAGTTTGATGGAAAAGCTCCTAATATTTGAACCAGGACTAAACCAGGTCTAAACCAGGACTTAAACCAGGTCTAAACCAGACTAAACCAGGACTAAACCAGGACTAAACCAGGTCTAAAAGCAGACATAAACCAGGACAAAACCAGAACTAAACCAGGTCTAAACCAGGACTAAACCAAACCAGGACTAAACCAAGATTAAACTAGATCTAAACCAGGACTAAACCAGGTCTAAACCAGGACTAAACCAGGTCTAAAAGCAGACATAAACCAGGACTAAACCAGGTCTAAAAGCAGACATAAACCAGGACTAAACCAGGTCTAAAAGCAGACATAAACCAGGACTAAACCTTGTCTAAACCAGGACTAAACCAAGATTAAACTAGATCTAAACCAGGACTAAACCTTGTCTAAACCAGGACTAAACCAAGATTAAACTAGATCTAAACCAGGACTAAACCAGGTCTAAACCAGGACTAAACCAGGTCTAAAAGCAGACATAAAACCAGGACTAAACCAGGTCTAAAAACAGGACTAAACAGGATTAACCAGGACTTAAACCACCCCACCTAATGCTGTACCGTGGAACATCCCAGGCAGTATTTTCATGGAGTGATGAAGGTGACGGCCTAGAAAAGTTACACAATTCAGGTTAAGCAAATATTTTTTAAGCAAGTTTTTCAGAATAAGTTTGTTTTCTGTTTTGAGTTTCTAACATGATCTTGTTTTCTTGTTTCAGGGTTGGCTCCCAAAGTCTCTGGTGAATCAGGCCTTACCCCGGGCGCAGCTGGACTTCACCCGTCACCTGCGCGGGCACCTGTCGGCAGGGGGCGCTCTCCGGGGCTGACAGGTGCGGGTGAAGGAGGCGTGAAGAGAAGAGAACAGCTCGTCCAAATTTACCGCAATTTAAACAAAGAAAGAAAACAGAAAGACCACAGCGCCACCTACAGGACGAACAAGAGAAAAATCGACGCGTGAAACTGATCGACCAAAACATTACGACCACCGACCTCCCTCAAACAAGAGCCCGAATTAAACTGCAAAACGGAATATCAAATTACGTTAATAGAGACTTGAATTAAAGATGCACTATGTAACTTTTCTGGTGAAGGTTACGCCAGCTGTTGAACGTGTCTATCTCCATGGAAACGAGCAGGTGAAACTAAGCAGTTATCGTCCACGTCACTCAAAATGTTCAGTTCAAATCATTTTAACAAAGTGTACACAAGACAGATCCACCAAAACACACTTTATTACTTAAAGAGGGGGTATTATTCAAAATGATTATTATTTTGGAGCTTTCTACCGTGTTATATAACGTATAAGGAAGAGGTTTTAGAGTCATCCATGCATGTTTGAGTAATCTAGCGATCTCTCCCGGGCCCTATTCAAACCCTCCTTGCGTTTAGCTGTAAAATAAGATAAACTGCAAGTCCCGCAAACTAAATATGAGTGTAAAGTAAAATATACAAATGATTCATGTTTCTATCATACATCGTTTGTGCTGGATATTTTATTTGGCATCGACAAAAACATTTGAAACTGTCTAAATTTGCGGACGTGGTCTAATCTTGTGCATGTTTTAGACAATTCCTTTTCGCTTCTCCGTGTTTGATCGAGCTTAAGAACGCGAATGTCTACATCTTGCGGGATTTGTGGGCGGAAGCGGGACAAAATATCGCAGATGTGGGCGGAAGCGGGAATGAAAATAACAGTTCTTTGAGTCACGGGGGCTAGCCAGGCTGGCACCACCTAGCGCCTCCGCTCAAATTAGTTTCTCTCTAGACGGTTCGCAAAAACCCGGAAGTACGAGTTCAGGCACCAGCCAATCAGCGAAGAGCTAGAGACCTTCTGTGTTGGCAGCGATTCCCAAGATTGAGGATTTAAAGCCAGAACAAAGAGAATGTTTGGTGAATTTTATCAAAAGGAAAGACGTTATTGTCCTTCTTCCTACAGAATTTAGGAAAAGCTTAATATCCCAGTTAACCCCGTTAGCGGCGCATTACATACATCACGACTAAATATCAGCGACTGGTTAAATAAAAGTAGTACCTGCCTACTGTCGAGTGAACGAATCCTAATGCTGTGAGGTCAGACGGTTTCCACGAAGTGAAACCAGAAAATTCTGTCCCGCGCAGACCTCTAACGTCGCCCAAGCTCCCACACGACAATTCTCCATAAATATACAAAAACATGACACAAAACTTCAGAAACCTGATGCGATGTGCTGTAGTTTCATTAGCGGGATGCATACTGATTGTTTGTAGTAGCGCTCTGAAGGGGGAGTGACTTAGACACTAGTACTCCATTATTAGAGTCGTTTTCGTTGTGGATACAGTGTTCGTCCACACTAATCCCATCGAGCTCCAGAGACGGAACGATGTGGTGCCGCCACCTCAAAGCTGTGTGGATAGGGAAGGACTGTGAACACAGAAACAACGTGTCTGGACTCAAATTGTTTCCGATACGGTGATACAGTGATTTGTTTCAGTGTAAACATAACCTTAGTGCCCAGAGCAAAGGGAGGGGAAACTTAGGCTGTGTTCAGACTGCAGCCTGAAGTGACCCAAATCCGATTTTTTGGCTTCTATGTTCCTGTATCTGATCTTTTAATGTCAGTCTGAACGACACAGATCCGATTTTTTCAAATGTGACCCAGGACACTTGGATATTTGCTCCTGAAACCGATACATATCTGATCTTTTGACATGTGACTTCAGTGTGAACGGCCAAAGTGCATTCATCCACCTACACGTTATCAACAAGACACAAACGTCACTATTCTGCGCTGAAGTAGGTGAAAATTGTTAATAAACTCCGTGTCACTGAAGCGAAGCACATCACCACTCACCTCTTGGCTCCGTCTCCACATCCACACGTTCCTTTTAACGGACGTCGCTGCCGCTGTCCCACAAAACACCACGACCAAAAACCTCGTCCTTCTCCTTCTCAATCTCCTCCTTAAAACAAGTAAGTTGTTCATGTTCTGGCTCCGGTACGAGAGGAACTTTAAAATCTCCAGGTGCTCGATGCTGCGTCCATGTTTGGACAACTTCTGTAAACACAGAGACGCTCGCTGCGGTTGACGTCGTCGTGTCTCCAGTGCACATGCGGGACACTTTCGGGCCGTTTAATGTTCACACTGGAGTCAAATACAAGTCACATTTAACCGGAAATGTGAACGATCTCGCAAAAACATCGGATTTCACAAAAAAATCTGAATTGAACATTAAGCCCTGCAGTCTGAACGTAGCCTTAGAGCACCAAAAATCTTTATAAATAAGCAGTTAATTAAGTGAGAAGTTAATACCCCATGGAAGTATAATACCCCCTCTTTAACTAATGAGTTTCTGCAGAGTTCTCAAGCCAGAGCCGCCAAAACCAGTGTGTTATTTATTACTTTAAATTAAAATGACTTAAATAAAATAAATGTTGCTCAGGCTCAAAGGGCTGGAGTATAATAGGAAACAATGAAGTGAAATGTCGACAGAAATATTGTGAAAATGAACAATAAAATACATTTACATAAAGAACGGTTTTGTGTTTGTATTTCTCATAACGTACAGGACGTCACTGATGCTGGTTAAGAAGAAAAACACGTGTATTTTGCAGTGAAAAGAGAAGAATAATTCAAGGTTTAAGAAATCTAATAACACACAAAGCATCTATCAAAGTTATTATTATACTTCTCTTTTATCAGAAGTTGGACAAATAAAACATTAATGGAAATCTGTAACACTTTATTTTCTGTCAAATCAACCAGAATCTGGACCAGTTTGTACTCCAAGCCCAGAAATAATAAAAAAAGAAATAACCCAAGAATTTACAAAAGATTGAACAGGACTTTTTATATGAATTCCACCTGGACAATTTTTTAACCCACTGACAAGTCCCTAAATGTCGTGTTTAGTGAGATCTGCTTCAGGTTTGACGTGGGAACAGTCAAGACCCAACAGCAGCTTAATCTTCTTAGTTCTCTCAGACCATCCCCAGTCTTCAAAAAAAACAAAACAACTAAAGTCAGAGATAGTTCATTTGAGAGCGTTTGTCCACTGATCTGAAGTTGACGGTTCGAATTCTTCTCTCGATGTAAACATCATTGGTCAGATCCACCCACAGTGTGATTCCAGCTCCCACTGATGAATGCTGTTGTTTTGTCCTTGGGCAAAACACCTAACCCACCTCACCCCCAGTGTCTGTGTACGCTTCTGTGTGAATGTGTGCATGGTTCCTTGATGTAAAACGTTGAAGGTTCATTGAAAGTGGTGAAGTGTTGTATAAAAACGTGACCATGACCATGCAAGCTGTTTGTTAAAATCATTATATTTTAAGAAAATACATTGCCAGTCAAAAGTTTTAGAACACCACACTTTTTCCAGTTTTTTTACTGTTTACTGTTGACCAAAACGTATTTTAAATTTTAGGCCCTGTCCACATTAGTGTGTATTTGAGTTGTTTTCGTTGTGGGTGAAGTGTTCGTTCATACTATTCCATTGGAGAACGGCACCAGAGACGGAACGATCTGGTGCCGGCAGCTCCCACGAATTCATCTGAGAACAGATCTGATCTGACGCCTGAAAACGTTGATACACTGACGCAGGAGTTTGTGTTGCATCCTTATTGGACCACGTGACATTGGTCATGTGACGCTATTGCGGAAAACAGTTTAAATAAACCATAGACAAACTTTTTAAAATCCAATGTTACATTCAATAACAACTGAACCTCATCGTCAGTCCAAGAAAAGTCTGTTTTCACGCTTTCCATCTTCCTCGACTGCTGCAACTTCGGACATTGTGCTCCACTACCTTGTTTTTATCGGCCACGTGACATTGTGATGACGTAATGCCAGCGTGGTCATGTGACTAGCATTTCGGCAGGTTTCGTGTTACTGTGTGGATCTGGATGTCTGCACTTAAATCGTTTCCGATACAGTAAAACAATGATTCATTTCAGTGTAAACGTAACCTTAGATTCATGAAAGTGTCCGCCTTTGGCAGATAGAACAGCTGAACACACTCGTGGCTCGTTCTTTTTACAATAAAAATCAAATATTGTTCAGAAAGTTTTTCCCAAGTCTGTTGCAGAAGTTTCCATAAATGTGTGGCACTTGTCGGTCGCTTCACTCTTCTGTCCAGTTCATCCCAAACCAGCTCGACGGGGTTTAAATCTGGACACTGTGCTGTTGGACGCTCCAGGTTTTCAAGTTTACCATCTTGTTCTTTTTTTCCTGAGGTAGTTTTGGCAGAACTTGAACTTGTGTTTTGTATCTTTTATCTTTTTTTTAACCTGTCTGTTCAGTTCTTAACTTCATACCATTTCAAGCTCCTCAATGGACTTGCACGACTTGACCTGCGATAAATAACTGGAAAAATTAGGGCGTTCTAAAACTTTTGAGTGTATGTGTGTAGTGTACGTAACTACATCTACGATAATTCTTAGTAGAGACAGACAGAGCGGTTGACCAGCAGGACTTATCGACCATGGAAAAACCCATATGTGTCGATCTCTAGTTAATCCAGACTGTTTCGTTTGTGAAAATCGTGCAGAAGGCAAGAGCTTTGTGCATTTGTGAACAGGGGAAAAAGTCTGTGTTTTTCTCTCAACTGGACATAACTAAAGTTTGATTTTCCGTCCTGTTCCACTGTGACGCTTCCACCGATCAGCCAGTCAGATTAAAATATTCCTCACGATGTTTTCCGATCACTTTGGGCTACACATAAAGTATCAATTTAGCTTGATTCAGATTAACCAGCTCTTTCTATTCTTAAATTTATCCCAAAAATTCAGACAGAATGTGAAATTTAGTTAGAAATTATACAGTAGGTACATTATAAAACATCAATCCTTCCTACAAAATAACCTTAAACCTATAACGTGGTTCTAAATTCAGCTTTTGCAGTGTTGGTTAAAGGTGTAAATGTATCAGTAACAGCACTGGACTCTAGTATATATTCAAGTCCATTGTGTTGTGTGAATGGCTGTATTCATGGTTACCAAGGTGTAGTATGACATAACTCCCTTTTTAACACTTGTGGAGTGAAATATGCACTTACACTCACTGCGGCAGGTTTCATTATCTCAAAAGAGTGTGAGAGCATCGACCTCCCGAAATGGGACTGAATATAAAAACCTGTGTTATTCCCAAGTGCGAAACAGGAAATATAATGTAAAAACACACGTATCTTACAGAGAGAATAGAGAACAAATGTAATGTTATTTAAATCTGCACAGCCTTGTTATAGGTGCTTGAATCCATGTGCATGTTTCTGCATTGTTTTTGTTTTTATGTACTACTTTCTACATTTTATATACCGTATTTTTCGGATTATAAATTGCTCTGGAGTATGAGCCCACAAGCCAAAAAAAACATATATAAGTCACACTTTTTTTGGGGGGGGAGCGTGCAAAGCAGAGACAGTTTTTTCTACAAACACTCCACCAGAAAGGGCTCTTCCAGAAGCTGCTAACCAACTTCTACCGATGCACCGTCGAAAGCGTTCTGACCATGGATCTATTAAAATAACTGGATACAGTATTGCTGCTTGTAGCTGCCTCCAGTTGACGTAGTGTCACTCACTGGAACTTCAGCAGAAAAATCCCATGGGCCGAGACAAGATTTTTCTCATAGAGGCAATATAATCACAAACTGCTCGTGTTCGTCTGACAGATCACCTACAGCTTTCAAAAATGTCGGATTTGTTGGCGATTTTTACCTATTTTTAGATCATAAACTTTTTCTCAGCTCAAAATCCTTCAGTTGTCTTAAAAAACAAATTATATTCGTTAACTCTGCTCCGCTTTAGCTCCTCTCGCTCTGATTGGTCAAAGCGATCACGTGACACACGAGCGCGCGCACCGTGCATTCGCTTGTGCCCGTGGGAGAAAAGAGCACTAGTGCGCATGCTCGGTCGGCCCACAGCCGCCGGAAGTACCTAGCCGGGCTAGGCTAATCTGGGATCATGCGCCATTGAGCTCAGCCCATTGACTTGAATGGGCGGCCATTTTGGAACCTGGGGGCTTGGTTCTGACGTACTGCTGCACATCACGGTACGGAGCTGCACAGCTGCTGAAAAGAAGGACCTGCAGCGAGTGGTGAGAACAGCTGAAAAGGTGGTGGGCTCCTCACTCCCGAACCTGGCCTCCGTCTACTCTTCACGTCTCCACACACGGGCCTCCAACATTCTGCAGGACCCACACACCCTGGGAACTGCCTCCTCCACACTCTCCCCTCAGGAAGACTTCAAACTCCCCTCACACGCACAAACAGACTACACAACAGCTTCTACCCACGAGCAGTGGACGTGCTCCAGGGCCACAGGCACAGCTACAAGACCTGAAGGGACTCAGTGCAATGATCTGTTTATTTTATCTATCAAATGTTTTTTTATTGGTATGGATGTGAGGATGTGTCTATATTTGTTCATTTTTACTGCTACAGATTTGCTCTGTCAAAGTTTCGTTGTATTTCATACAATGACAATTAATCTATCTATCTTTTTGGGGAAATTTATTTAATGAGATCAGAGACCAGGAAGTAACATTTTATCTTAAAGTCAAGTTATAGTAATAAAAATAGAAGAGAGAACAACAGACTGTTAACGTCACATATGAACAGTTCTTCAGATAAACTATAACATAAACAACAGAACAGAACAAGTTTAACAAACTCTCCATCTCACTCCAAATCACTAAATCCATTCAATTCTTCATCCTCGGTGTCACTTCTGAACAACTCCTCGACCTCCGGAGGTAAACAGAGCGACGCTTCCTCTTCTGTGTCGCTGTCGTCAGACTCAGCATCAGTTCCAGTTAGAATTATTCCGGCCTTTCTGAATCCCGACAGGATGTCAAAGTCCAGACTGTCCATCCATCCAGTGACTTCAGGAAAGTTTCATGGTGCATCCTCCCGGTGTCACAAGTTTCTCTCTCACTCCAAACTTTCTTTCTGCTGCTCGATTATCGTTTTCAGCTGCAGATTTCACGACTTGCAGTTTGTAATCTACAAAATCTGATTTTCTTTCTGGGGGCGTTTGTGTTCAGTCTTCTCAGTGTCTTTATAAGTTTGTTTAAATGTTAAATTGTTCAGTGGTGCAGAAGTAATGGTTTGATCGACTGACATGATACAGACAGGACAGAGGCTCTTTCTGCAGGAGACATGCGCAGTAGAGCCAAGTGACAGTGGTACAGGAGGAACAGGAGCAGCAGATACTCACACACAAGACTAGAACCTCTCCACGCTTCACTGTGAACATGTTAATATATAAGTCGCAGGAAACACCCAAACACGGTACATACAGAAGACGTCAAATATATGAAGTACGATATATGAAATTATGTAGCAAAAAAGGTAAATAACTCAACTATTTAAAGGTCTTATATAAACTTTAGTGTAAAATGTTTTCTCCTCATTAAAAACTACCTGGAGGTTTGTTTTGTTTCATTCTGTAATCCTGCAGCTTCAGACGGTCTCTTCAGAGCTCTAAACCTGCCTCCCACTGGTCCACAGAATCCATTAACGTCTCCGAGCTTGTTCTGATCATTTTAGTGTTGACATCGCCTCCATTTAGCAGCAAACAAATCCTCAGTGCTCCAGCAGAGGGCGCAAGACTGAAGTATACATACAGACACCACAGACTCATTATTTTATGTTCTATAGTCTATAATTATAAGTAGAAGCTTGAATAATGGTTAAAGCAGGGCCGTCGACAGAAATTTGGGGGCCCAGGGGCAAGAGGTCTCACATGGGGCCCCCCTCTAATATAAATGAATAAAAAGAGAATCAAATTCTGAACACTAAAACCCTGCCTGTCTACTGCGCGTTAAAGCTGCATGGTGTAACTTTTCTGGTTGGATCTGCCACCGATTACACCAACTTAAAGGGTGTATGACAGGTTCTGATGATTCTATTTATTATTTATTTTATTATTATTATTATTATGTTTATTTATTTCGGACAGTAATACATAGAACATAAATTAAACAAGGTGGAACAGATATGGAAGATTATTTGTTTAATCAGATTTGGATTTTTTTTTTTTTATTCTGAATTTGAAACATATTGAAAATGTACACTTAAAATTGCTTAAAAAATCAGCAAGTTAAATTCAATACAAAAATAATTCAAACATGTTTTCTCACTCGGAGTTAAAAAATTCCAAGTGAGAAATTCGATTGTATTTAAAATTCAAAATATAATGAAACAAATGATCGTCCATAAACAGCATTTTGAGTTTTGGAGACGTAAACAAACGAATACTAAAGAATTATTAAAAATGTGTGAATGAAACAAAACACAACTCCACTTACGTTTGTTTGGAAATAAAATTATAACACGACTTAAAGCTCACGAGAGTCCATTTTGCATAATATGGGACCTTTAAAGTTCTTTTTACAACAATCACGATTTGGGAGTTGAATTCTGGCACCACTTTCTGAAGCTGTTGTGAAAAAAATACTCCACTTTTGTTGGTTTCTACTGACAGAGACGACGCTGAACTTCATGTCAGTTTTAGTTTCGTGTGGACAAGTCCGAGAATTACAGAGATATGAACCATAAACCAGGTCGAGAATGTGGATTTTTTGGATTTCTGACCCGTTTCCAGCTCAGTTTAAACAAAAGAAATTTGAGAATGTTTTTTCACGAACGCAGCCTCTCGAGTAGCATATTCAGACGGCTCCAAGTTCACGTTTGAGCCGCTGTTTTTGTCCCTCTAAAATGCAGAAGTTTAGGCCTTTCACACCAAAAACTAAAATAAATTCTATCTCCTACCTCTGTTCCGAACGCCAAATGGATCTGTTCTGAAAATGAAATTGATGGTGGAGTGAAATGGTTGTTTTTTTTCGAAGAAGTGGAAAATGTTCTAAAAATAAAGCTTGGACCAAAATTAGAATTATAAAAAAAGTTGGTTGAACGTTTTAGGATCAGAAAAAGTAAAAAATGCATTTGTTTTTCAAAATAAAACCAAAAGTAGCCTAAGGAAATGAAAAAACAGCTAGGACTAAACCAGGTCTAAACCAGGTCTAAATCAGGACTAAACCAGGACTGAACCAGGACTGAACCAGGACTAATCTTGGACTTGAGAGAGGGAAAACCCTGAACCCCTTTCGCCTGGGCTACGTGGGCAAACCTGCAGGCCCATCCCGACATTTAGTCCTGGTTTAGTCCTGTTTTAGTCCTGCTGGTTCAGTCCTAGGTTTACTCCTGGTTTAGTCCGAGTTTCAGTCCTGGTTGTGTCCTGGGTTCAATCCTGGTTCAGTACTGGTTAAGTCCTAATAGAGTCCTTGGATCAGTCCTGGGATCAGCCCTGGTTTAGACCTGATTTAGACCTGGTTTAGTCCTGTTTTAGTCCTGCGTTAAACCTGGTTTAGTTCTGGTTCAGTCCTGGTTTAGTCCAGTCCAGGTTTAGTCCTGGTTTAGTCCTGGTTTAGTCCAGGTTTAGTCCTGGTTTAGTCCAGGTTTAGTCCTGGTTTAGTCCTGGTTCAGTCCTGGTTTAGTCCTGGTTCAGTCCTGGTTTAGTCCTGGTTCAGTCCAGGTTTAGTCCAGGTTTAGTCCAGGTTCAGTCCTGGTTTAGTCCAGGTTTAGTCCAGGTTTAGTCCAGGTTTAGTCCAGGTTTAGTCCAGGTTTAGTCCAGGTTTCAGTCCTGGTTTAGTCCAGGTTTAGTCCAGGTTCAGTCCAGGTTTAGTCCAGGTTTAGTCCAGTTTTAGTCCTGGTTTAGTCCAGGTTCAGTCCAGGTTTAGTCCAGGTTTAGTCCTGGTTTAGTCCTGGTTCAGTCCAGGTTTAGTCCAGGTTTAGTCCAGGTTTAGTCCAGGTTTAGTCCAGGTTTAGTCCAGGTTCAGTCCTGGTTTAGTCCAGGTTTAGTCCAGGTTTAGTCCAGGTTTAGTCCAGGTTCAGTCCTGGTTTAGTCCAGTTTAGTTCCAGGTTTAGTCCAGGTTTAGTCCAGGTTTAGTCCTGGTTTAGTCCAGGTTTAGTCCAGGTTTAGTCCTGGTTTAGTCCAGGTTTAGTCCAGGTTTAGTCCAGGTTTCGTCTACACTCTGTCTACAATTTCTACAACTACTGGAATAAAAATGCTGAATTACTGCTGTATTATTATTGTTATGCTTTGTTGTTGCTGCCGAACAATGGATTTCCTTCAGGATCCGTAAAGCATCTGTCCACTTCTACTACTTCTACTGCTACTACTACCACTACTACGACTATTACTACGATGACAACTACAACTACTACTACTACTACTACTGGAAAAAATTCTGAATTACTGCTGTATTATTGTTGTTATGCTTCATTGTTGCTGTCGAAAAATGGATTTCCTTCGGATCAGTAAAGTATTTATCTACTACTACAACTTGTACTGCTACTACTATGACTACTACTACTACTACTACTACCACTACTACTATGACTACTCCTACTACTACTGGAAAAATGATGAATTACTGCTGTATTATTGTTGTTAAGCTTCATTGTCGCTGCCGAAAAATGGATTTCCTTTGGGATCCGTAAAGTATCTGTCCACTACTACTACTTCTACTGCTACTACTACGACTACTACTACTACTACTACTACTAGCACCGTATTGCACCGTGTAGTCTCTTGGTGTGAAAGGCCTATCTGAAAATAAAAATCGTCCCTTTTTGAGGTGGTAGAGTCTTTACGTTGGACTCGGGCTCCGTCAGTCTGTGTCTGGTCGTGGAGGTAGTACAGGGTCCTGGTCCTGGTCCTGGTCCCGGTCCCGGTCCCGGTCCTGGTCCGGGAGGGGGGTCCGGGGCGATGTTTCCGGGATGAGGGTGGTGACCTGCGGGGGTCTGGAAGGCTGGAGGATTTGCGGGTCGGGTTCTTGATCCAGTTTTCCGCAGGACTGGCAGCAGAGTTTGTTGTATCCGGGAATGGAGCAGTAGCGCGTGAGGACGTCCATCTGGCAGAAGATTGAAGTGTCTTTTTCACACAGTTTTTCTACAAAAAAAGGAAAATATAAGATTAGAAAATTCGTGTATTGTTTGTTCATCGTTTTTTTTAAATAAAACCAAAAATAAGAACACGAAAAAAACAACAATTTTCTTCATTATTCGTCTCCAAAACCAAAATGAAAAAACGAATAACAATTTGATTTTTTGGCAGTTTTTGATTTTGTGTTTAAATGAAAAATGGAAAAAACAGATAAAGTCTGTTTCCCGTTTCCGTGAACCAGACTGAACCAGGACTAAACCAGGACTAAAACAGGACTAAACCAGGACTAAACCAGGACTAAACCAGGACTGAACCAGGACTAAACCAGGACTAAACCAGGAACTAACCAGGACTAAACCAGGACTAAAACTAGGACTGAACCAGGACTAAAACCAGGACTAAACCAGGACTAAAACAGGACTGAACCAGAACTAACCAGGACTAAACAGGACTGAAACCCAGGACTAAACCAGGACTAAACCAGGACTGAACCAGAAAACTAAACCAGGACTAAACCAGGACTAAACCAGGACTGAACCAGGACTAAACAGGACTAAACCAGGACTAAACCAGGACTAAACCAGGACTAACCAGGACTAAACAGGACTGAACCAGGACTAAACCAGGACTAGGACTAAAACCAGGACTAAACCAGGACTAAACCAGGACTAACCAGGACTGAACCAGGACTAAACCAGGACTGAACCAGGACTAAACCAGGACTAAACCAGGACTGAACCAGAACTAAACCAGGACTAAACCAGGACTAAAACAGGACTGAACCAGGACTAAACCAGGACTAAACCAGGACTGAACCAGAACTAAACCAGGACTAAACCAGGACTAAAACAGGACTGAACCAGGACTAAACCAGGACAGAACCAGAACTAAACCAGAACTAAACCAGGACTAAAACAGGACTGAACCAGGACTGAGATTTGGGACGGGCCCAGAGGTGCGCCCGTGTAGACTGTCGGGTGATCAGGACTGAGACCGGGACCAGACCAGAATTCAGACGGGGACCAGAACGGGTCCAGACCAGGACTAAAACCGGGAGTGAGACCAGGACAGAGTCCGGTTTAGTCCTGGTTTAGACCTGGTTTCGTCTTAGTTCAGTCCTGATTTAGTCCTGGTTCAGCCCTGGTTTAGACCTCCTGGTTTAGTCCTAGTTCAGTCCTGGTGCAGTCCTGGTTTAGACCTGGTTTAGTGTTGGTTTAGTGTTGGTTTAGTCCTGATTTAGACCTGGTTTAGACCTGGTTTAGTGTTGGTTTAGTCCTGGTTTAGACCTGGTGTAGTCCTGGTTTAGACCTGGTTTAGTCCAGGTTTAGTCCTGGTTTAGACCTGGTTTAGTGTTGGTGTAGTCCTGGTTTAGACCTGGTTTAGTCCAGGTTTAGTCCTGGTTTAGACCTGGTTTAGTCCTGGTTTAGACCTCCTGGTGTAGTCCTGGTTTAGACCTGGTTTAGTCCAGGTTTAGTCCTGGTTTAGACCTGGTTTAGTCCTGTTTAGTCCAGGTTTAGTCCAGGTTTAGTCCTGGTTTAGACCTGGTTTAGTCCTGGTTTAGTCCCGGTTTAGCAGTGCAGCTCCTTTTTGTGTGTTTAAAAACATAAACTCGTCCACATGTTTTTAACAGTGCAGTTCTGTGTAATATCACATAGTACTTGAAACAGTTTTAAATGTTTTTAACACAAAGCTGCAAATATGCACAGTTGACACTAAAATTACCACAAAAAAAAAAAAAAAAGTAAAATAAATAAATCAATAAAAATTAAAAAAGACAAGGAACAGTAGAAAATGCTGTAAAAAACAAAACAAAAACACGTAGAGTTTAGTTCCACGTTGCACTTTTGCTTCTTTACTCGTACATGCAATTTTATGGTTAATTCACAAACCAGTCTCACATTTTGCGGCGAGGGGAGTATTTTATTTGCTTTATGAATCACATGTTTTCATAATAAAAATATGAACCTCAACAAACGCCATCTGTGAATAAAAGAACACGACTTTCACCACTTTGTTTTCATTCACAGCTTTTTTTTTACCGCAGTTCGAGCTGATTTCTTTGTATTTTGTTTAAATTAAAGCTGCACTATGTAACTTTTCCTGCTTGTGTCCGTGAAAATTCATCATCTTGCTTTACCGAAAACGTGTCCTGTAGTTAGTTATAGGTCAGATCTGTGGAGAGGAGCACCAACCGACAGTAAGAATGCATGATTTTAATGTTATTGGTATAATAAAACACAACTGAATTAATGCTAAATAGAAGAAGTTTAAGTAGTCTGATTCATCGGCAGGTTTCACTTCGTAGAAACCGTCTGACCTCACAGCGTTAGGATTCGTTCACTCGACTGTAGGCGGGAACTTTTTTTATTTAACCAATCGTTGATATGTAATGTTCCACTAACAGGTGTATTAAGCTTTTCCCAAATCCCGTAGGAAGAAGGACAATAACGTCTTTCCCCCTTGATAAAATTCACCAAACATTCTCTTTGTTCCGGCTTTAAATCCTCGATCTTTCACTCTTCACTGATTGGCTGGTGCCTGAACTTGCACTTCTGGGGTTTTGGTGAGTTGTCTAGTGTATTCTGATTCCTGACCTAGTCGCTGGAAAGAAAGTCCTGTTTTAGTCCTGGTTTAGACCTGTTTTAGTCCTGTTTTAGTCCTGGTTTAGACCTGGTTTAGACCTGGTTTAGTCCTGGTTTAGACCTGGTTTAGTTCTGGTTTAGTCCTGGTTTAGTCCTCTTTTAGTCCTGGTTTAGTCCTGGTTTAGACCTGGTTTAGTCCTGGTTTAGTCCTGTTTTAGTCCTGGTTTAGTCCTGGTTTAGTCCTGTTTTAGTCCTGGTTTAGTCCTGGTTTTAGACCTGTTTTAGTCCTGTTTTAGTCCTGGTTTAGTCCTAGTTTAGACCTGGTTTAGTCCTGGTTTAGTCCTGGTTTTAGTCCTGGTTTAGTCCTGGTTTAGTCCTGTTTTAGTCCTGGTTTAGTCCTGGTTTAGTCTTTAGTCCTGGTTTTAGTCCTGGTTTAGTCCTGGTTTTAGTCCTGTTTTCCTGGTTTAGTCCTGGTTTAGTTTTTAGACCTGGTTTAGTCTTGGTTTAGACCTGTTTTAGTCCTGTTTTAGTCCTGGTTTAGTCCTGTTTTAGTCCTGGTTCAGTCCTGGTTCAGACCTGGTTTAGACCTGTTTTAGTCCTGTTTTAGTCCTGGTTTAGTCTTAGTTTAGTCCTGTTTTAGTCCTGTTTCAGTCCTGTTTTAGTCTTGTTTTAGTCCTGGTTTAGTCTTGGTTTAGTCCTGTTTAGTCCTGGTTTAGTCCTGGTTTAGTCTTAGTTTAGTCCTGTTTTAGTCCTGTTTCAGTCCTGTTTTAGTCCTGGTTTAGTCTTGTTTTAGTCCTGGTTTAGTCCTGTTTTAGTCCTTTAGTCTTGGTTCAGTCCTGGTTTAGTCCTGTTTTAGTCTTGTTTTAGTCCCGGTTTAGACCTGTTTTAGTCCTGGGTTAGTCCTGTTTTAGTCCTGTTTTAGTCCTGGTTTAGTCCTGTTTTAGTTCTGGTTTAGATCTGGTTTAGTCCTGTTTTAGTCTTGGTTTAGATCTCGTTTATTCCTGTTTTAGACCTGGTTTTTGAAAAATTCTGCTTCCATAGACTGTTTAATAACGAAGGGCTTATGTGTGTGTGTGTGTGTGTGTGTGTGTGTGTGTGTGTGTGTGTGTGTGTGTGTGTATGTGTGTGTGTGTGTGTGTGTGTGTGTGTGTGTGTGTGTGTGTGTGTGTGTGTGTGTGTGTGTGTGTGTGTGTGTGTGTGTGTGTGTGTGTGTGTGTGTGTGTGTGTGTGTGTGTGTGTGTGTGTGTGTGTGTGTGTGTGTGTGTGTGTGTGTGTGTGTGTGTGTGTGTGTGTGTGTGTGTGTGTGTGTGTGTGTGTGTGTGTGTGTGTGTGTGTCGTGTGTGTGTGTGTGTGTGTGTGTGTGTGTGTGTGTGTGTGTGTGTGTGTGTCGTGCTGACAGTGTGAGGAGATAAGTGTCGTACAAACAGGAGGTTAAACTCTCCTGATGCGTTGTGTAACATTATGAGGAGATGATGTAACCACGGCGATAAGGACACGTCTGATATAATGTGGAGTTTTTTCTGCGTTCGTGAACCTCGTCCACTTGTTCGAGTCGTACGCGGTGACGTTTCATCCAGACAATAAACTGATGCTCTGATGTAATTCTGGGTTTTTTTTCTTGGTGCTGAAAATGTCTTAAAATATAGGAGAATGTTCCGCACTAGAGCTTTAACTTTCTGTGGATTACACATGGGGGTGACCATCAAGAGAGATCTGAATCAGGACTAAACCAGGACTGGACCAAGACTAAACTAAGACTAAACCAAGACTAAACCAGGACTAAACCAGAACTAAACCAGAACTAAACTAAACCAAGTCTAACCCAAGACTAAACCAAGACTAAACCAGAACTAAACCAAGACTAAACCAAGACTAAACTCTGACTAAACCAGGACTAAAACAAAGACTAACCCAAGACTAAACCAAGACTAAACCAGGACTAAACCAAGACTAAACCAGAACTAAACCAAGACTAAACCAGGACTAAACCAGAACTAAACCAGAACTAAACCAAGACTAACCGAAGGCTAAAGCAGGACTAACCCAAGACTAAACCAGGACTAAACCAGAACTAAACCAAGACTAACCCAAGACTAAACCAAGACTAAACCAGGACTAAACCAGAACTAAACCAAGACTAAACCAGAACTAAACCAAGACTAAAACTAAACCAGGACTAAACTAGAACTAAACCAGAACTAAACCAAGACTAACCGAAGGCTAAAGCAGGACTAAACCAAGACTAACCCAAGACTAACCCAAGACTAAACCAGGACTGAACCAGAACTAAACCAAGACTAACCCAAGACTAAACCAAATCTAAACCAAAACTAAACCAGATTTAAACCAAAACTAAAACAGGACTAAACCAAGGTTGAAACCAAGACTGAACCAGGATTAAAACTAGACCTAAACTAGGACTAAACCAGGACTAAAACCAAGACTAACTCAGGACTAAATTGAAACTAAACCAGAAAAAATCCAAGACTAAACTAAGCCTAAAAAAGGACTAAACCAAGACTAAACTAAAACTAAGAAAGGACTAAACCAGGACTAAACCAAGACTAACAAAAGACTAAACTAAAACTAAACCAGGGCTAAAGCAGGACTGAACCAAGACTAAACAAAGACTAAACCAGGTTTAACATGGGACTAGGTATAATCTGAAACAGGTCTAACTCAGATCTGATTAAGGTTAGGACGAAACCAGATCTAAACCAGGACTAAACCAAGACTAAAACCAAAACTGAACCAGCATTAAACCAAGACTAACCCAAGACTAAACTAAAACTAAACCAGGACTAAACCAAGACTAACCCAAGACTAAACCAAAACTAAACCAGGACAAAAACCAAGACTGAACCAGGA
>NW_026571047.1:30536213-30543713 GCF_026225935.1 Boleophthalmus pectinirostris
ACACACACACACACACACACACACACACACACACACACACACACACACACACACACACACAGAGAGAACATGTACACTGCACACAGAAGGAGTCAAACACACACACACACACACACACACAGGCCTGAAGTAAATGCATCTTTTGTGATTCTGGCAATGATAAGTTTCAATAACAACTAATAATATATATATATATATATATATATATATATATATATATATATATATATATATATATATATATATATTTTTTTTTTTTTAAATACTGCATTTTTGTATGTATATATATATATATATATATATATATATATATATATATATATTTTTAATACTGCATTTTTGTATATATATATATATATATATATATATATATATATATATTTTAAGTGCATACTTTAACGAATTTTGCAACAGCAAATAATTTCCAACTTCATGCAGACGACTTTTAACATCACTGAACATCAGTCACCAGATCTAAACCAGGACTATACCAGATCTAAACCAGGACTATACCAGATCTAAACCAGGTCTAAACCAGATCTAAATTATGACTAAACCAGGACTAAACAAGGTCTAGACCAGGTCCAAACCATGACTAAACCAGGTCTAATACAGGACTAAACCAGGACTAAACCAGATCTAAACCAGGTCTAAACCAGGACTAATCTTAGACTTGAGAGAAAGGAAGAACCCCGAGCCCGTGGAGTAGGGTGTCCACAAAGTGTGATCGGGCGACAGCTGCGTTGAGCTCCGTGAGGGGTGGAGCTCTGCGCTGGTCCTTTCGGCACCTTCGGGCCAGTCTCGACACTCAGTCCTGGTTCAGTTCTGGTTTAAATTCTATTTTAGTCCTGTTTTAGTCCTGGTTTAGTCCTAGTTCAGTCCTGGTTTAGTCCGTGTGTGTCGACTCCCCAGTGGCTCCCAGGGGAGACAGGCCTCACCTATTGAAACCCCTGCTGAACCCCAATACCTCTAAAAATGTCCCTGACCAAACTCCGCCCCTTACCTGAGACCACACCCCTCACCCGAGACCACACCCCTCACCTGAGACCACACCCCTCACCCGAGACCACACCCCTCACCCGAGAACACACCCCTCACCCGAGACCACACCCCTCACCCGAGACCACGCCCCCTCACCTGCGATCACACCCCTCACCTGAGACCCACACCCCTCACCTGAGACCACACCCCTCATCCGAGACCACACCCCTCACCTGAGACCACACCCCTCACCCGAGACCACGCCCCCTCACCCGAGACCACACCCCCCCACCTGAGACCACACCCCTCACCCGAGACCACACCCCTCACCTGAGACCACGCCCCGGTCCTCCACTGGGCGGGGCAGAGCGTCTGGTTGCAGGGCCTGCGGGTGTCGGGGCGTTCCTGGGTGCAGTGTTTGCTGTGGACGGGCCTTTGGGTGCTGTTCTGGAGAGACTGAACACACTGAACCACACGAGTCTGGAAACCAAGTTTACCACAAGATTTACTGCACGGACCCCACGACTCCGACACCCACCTGAGAGACGGAGAGAAGGAGGGAGGGAGAGAGGGAGAGAGAAGGAGAGAAGGAGGGAGGGAGAGAAAGAGAGACAGAGAGAGAGAGGGAGGAGGGAGAGATAGAGGGAGGGAGAGAGAGGGAGAGGGAGGAGAAAGAGGGAGGGAGAGGGGAGAGAAAGAGAGACAGAGACAGAGAGAGGGAGAGAGTGGGAGGGAGGGAGGAGAGAGAGAGAGAGAGAGAGAGAGAGAGAGAAAGGGAGGAGGGAGAGAGAGGGAGGGAGAGGGTGGGAGGGAGGAGAGAGAGAGAGAGAGAGAGAGAGAGAGAAGGGAGGAGGAGAGGAGAGGGAGGGAGAGAGAGGGAGAGAGAGAGAGTAAGGGAGGAGGGAGAGAGAGGGAGGGGAGAGAAGGAGAGGGACAGAGAGAGAGGGGGAGAAAGAGAGAGGAGGGAGGAGGGAGAGAGAGATAGAGGGAGGAGGGGGGAGAAAGGGGGAGAGGAAGTGAGAAGAGAGAAATGAAGGGAGGAGAAAGAAAAGAGAGGGAGATAGAGGGAGGAAGAGAGAAAGAGAGAGAGACGGGGGGATGGCAGGGAGAGATGGATGTGGGAAAGAGGAAGGGGAGAGAGAAAGAGGGAGAGAGGGAGAGGTGAAGGGGGTAAAGGCGAGAGAGATGGAAGGAGGCAGGAGGGAGAAGGGGAGAGATAGAGGGAGGGAGAGAGGGGATGTGGGAGAGAGGAAGGGGAGAAAGAGAGAGGGAGAGGGAGAGAGAGACAGACAGCAGGGATAGAGAGAGAGAGAGAAACAAGGAGAGGGGGTAGGGAGGGAGAGAGATGGGGGGAGAAGTAGAGGTGACAGAGAGAGGGGGAAAAGAGAGAGAGCGGTAGAAAAGAAGAGAGAGTTGGATGGAGCGAGAGGGAGAAAGAGAGAGATGGAGAACAGGGGTAAGAGAGAGAGAGAAGAGGAATGGAAAGGAAAGGGGAGGGAGAGAGAGAGAAATATAGCAGATATAAACAGGAGAGAGGGACACAGAGAAGAGAAAGAGGGTGAGGACAGAGAGGAAGAGAGAGAACGTGGAGAAAAAGCAATAAAAAAAAAAAGAAGAACAGAATTAGCCCGGAGACACGCCCCCTGGTGGAGGATGGTGGGATGTGATTGGTCCTCACGTGGGCGGGCTGCAGTCCTGACTGTTGCAGCGTTTGCGGATCGGTTTGGGCTTTTTACTCGACTCACAGAAGTTACGATGAACCAGACGACTGTCGCTTTTACGACGGCAGCCGTATTTAGTGTACTGGATACCTGAGGAAGAGGAGGAGGAGGAAGAGGAGGAGGAGAGGAGGAGAGGAGGTAGAGGAAGAGGAAGAAGAGGGGAGGAGGAGGAAGAGGAAGAAGAGGAGGAAGAGGAGGAGGAGGAGGAGGAGGAGGAGAGAGAGGAGGAGGAGGAGGAGGAGGAGAGGAAGAGGAGGAGGAGGAGGAGGAGGAAGAGGAGGAGGAGGAGGAGGAGGAGGAAGGAGGAAGAGGAGGAGAGGAGGAGGAGGAAGAGGAGGAAGAGGAGGAGGAAGAGGAGGAAGAGGAGGAGGAGAGAGGAGAAGAGGAGGAGGAGGAAGAGGAGGAGGAGGAAGAGGAGGAGGAGGAGGAGGAGGAGGAAGAGGAGGAGGAGGAAAGAGAGAGGAGGAAGGAAGAGAGAGGAGGAGGAGAGGAGGAGGAAGAAGGAGGAGAGAGAAGAGGAGGAGGAGGAGGAGGAGGAGGAGGAGGAAGAGAGGAGGAAGAGGAGGAAGAGGAGAGGAGGAAGAGGAGGAGGAAGGAAGAGGAGGAAGAGGAGGAGGAGGAAGGGAAGAAGAGGAGGAGGAGGAAGAAGAGGAAGAGAAGGAGGAAGAAGAAGAGGAGGAAGAAGAGGAGGAGGAGGAAGAAGAGAGAGAGGAGAAGAAGGAAGAGGAGGAAGAGGAGGAGAAGAGGAGGAGGAGAAGAGAGGAGGAGAGAAGAGAGGAGGAAGAAGAGGAGGAAGGAGAGAGGAAGGAAGGAGGAGAAAGAAGATGAGGAGGAGGAAGAGGGAGAGAGAGGAGGAGGAAGAGGAGGTGGAAGAGAGAGAGAGGAGGAGGAAGAGGATGAGGAGGTGGAAAATGGAGAGAAAGAGGAAGAAGAGGGAGAGGGGGAGGAGGGAAAGGAGGAGAAGGAGAGAAGGAAGTAGCAGGGGAATAAGAGGAGGAAGAGGGAGAAAGAGGAGGACAAGGAGGAAGAGGAGCAGGAAGGAAAAGAGGAGGATGAGAAAGAGGGAGAACAGGTGAAGATGCAAGTGGAAGGAAAAGGAAAGGAGGAGAAAGAAAAAGAGGACAAGATGAGGAAAGCAAAAGATAAAGAGAGGACGAAGCGAAGGTGGAGAAGAGGAGGAATAGAAGAAGAAGAGGAGGAAGAGGCGAATGAAAGGAAGAGGAGGAGGAGGAAAAGAAGGTTATTCAATTATCTCAGTGAAAACAAAAAAACAAACAAAAACCGACCTCACACAAACTACACAACAAAGACGCACTGTGTAACTTTGAATTCATAACCTGCAAGAATAATAGGTTTAATGCCATACTGCGGAACATTTCAGGCATAGCAACAGCATTAAAGGTCCCATATTACTGTTTTCTGATCCGTGTTATAATGTTTCCTCATCCTAAACGCACCCGGAGTTGTGTTTTGTTTCGTTCACGTTCATGTTTAACGCACAAACCTGAGTTCTTCTCTCAAACTGAAAACACGCTCTTCCACCTTGTGATGTCATGAAGTGGTAATACAGGAAGTGCTCCACTGTGATTTTAAACTCCGCGCACGTTCACTAGAATCATTTGGGTCGCTTCAGACACGGAATTGCCAGGAAATGATGTTTTCTACTGGACTAAAAATTTAAAAAGTAGCTGTTAGTAGTTGTTGAAAACTACCACTTCATGACATCACAAGGTGGACCAGAGCATTCTGAGTTTTGGAAATAGTAGTAGACAGTAGAGTTGTCCCAATCCGATCACGTGAACGGAAAACGGCTTTGATCACGTGACTACGGACTCGTTATGGTCCGATCAGGTATCAGATAAATAATTTACGTATATAACACACAGGACACAACAGTTTTTTTTTGTTTTTTTAATATTTTTTTTATTTTCTCAGGACGTCCAATTAGCTCGTCTGTCTGTCCCAGCGCCTGTTGTACTAGATCAGGGGTGTCAAACTCATTTTGGTCCGGGGGCCATATCCAACCTACTTTGATCCCAAAGGGGCCGGATCAGAAAACTCATGGAATATAAACCCCAAAAATAACAATAAGTTCAAATATTTGTGCAGAGAAACACAAATCTATTACAGAAATTTTTTTAAAGACCTTTGAAACAAAACATTTTTAAACTAAAAATCTTCTTAAATGAACTCTTTCTTTTACAAAATATTATATTATTATGAAGAACCTGAAACTTTAAGAAAAATGCAATTTCAACACAATATTTTAACATGAACTTGTGTGCAAATAGGAATAAGTCAATTTTTCTTGTAAAATCCTGCACTCGGCTCAATGTTTCTCATGTTGGACATTTTGTTGATGAGGGTGTCACTGTCAACAGTCAAAACGATCGTCCTTTAAGAGCGTTTGGAAAGAGACAAGTCTTCATTTGTGCTGCTCTGGTGGGAGGGGCCACGTACAGAGGCGCTGGAGACGCTGCTATGCTCAGCACCGCAGAAAATTACCAATATTTTAATTAAAATATTTAAGTAGAAAATCAACCAAGGGCCAGATTAAAGGTCTTGGAGGGCCGCATCTGGCCCCCGGGCCTTATGTTTGACACCTGTTGTACTAGAGACACACTCGCGCTGGGACTTCTGGGTCGTGTCGTGCTCGGGCGCTGTTACCTGTGGTTCTGTGGCCCGTGTTCACACCTGCGCGGCCGACGGCGGCATCACACGGCGCTGTGTGTTTGCATGTCGCGCAGAGGAGTTGGCACTTTTGGCGAAGTGGGTGGGAAAAGTGGCAGGAAGTGTTTATGGAGGTGGGACCGATGTTGCGGCGTTGCTCCGCTGTGGGTTTGTGGATGTGGTGGTGCGAGGGACAGAGGCTGTGGAGCTTCTTTCATCTCGTTTTTATTTTGGTAAGATTTAGTTTTATTTGGATTTCATAGACGAGCCTAAGAGTTTCAAACATAATGCACAGGCAAACATATAATACGGGGCGGCAGTAGCTCAGTTGGTAGAGCGTTCGCCCACTGATCTGAAGGTTGGCGGTTCAATTCCAACTCTCGATATAAACATCACAGGTTGAGCGGTCAGATCCACTGACCCACAGGTTGGCTGGTGTGATTCCAGCTCCCACAGATGAATGCTGTTGTTGTGTCCTTGGGCAAGACACTTAACCCACAGTGTTTGCGTACACTGGTGTGTGAATGGGTGAGTGGTTCCTTGTTGTAAAGCGCTTTGAGTGCCTTGAAGGTGGAAAAGCGCTATAGAAAAATGTGACCATTTACCAATATCAAATATACAAACTGTAGATTGGGCAGAGTCTCTGGTTCTGGTCTGGTTCTGGTTCTGGTCTGGTTCCTGTTTTGTCCAGTTCATTAAAGGTTGTATGGAGGATTTTTTTTTGTTTCAAACTGTCAGTGAAAGATTAAAATACCATTACAGAGACGCAGCAGCTTTGTAATTATGATGACCAACAAAAAAAGAACAAAAATCTATCAACTGTGGGTGTAGTGAGGCCAGATAAACATCAGCCAATAGAAAACGAGGCTCCCTCATTTTCTATTGGCTGTTAGGTTGTCAATCAAACTCCCTAGTATAACTGACTCGTCGGAGCGCGGGGATTTCGTGGTTTACGCAAGCGTTTCTTAGAGGCTTTTTCGAACTGTCGCTTCCTCGCATTTCGCACAAAGTTTGTCACGACGGCGGACGAGAATCCACGACCAGTTCGCCGCAAAAGAAAGTCAGTTGTTGAGGTCGCTGAAAGAAGAAGAGAAGAGGAAAAAGAGCAAAGCCAAACTGAGGTGATTCTTGGAGACCTCGTCCAGCGATGGCGCGACCGAAGCAGACGAAGGGTCTAAAAACTGACGCGTCGGTCGCTGAATTACTTCTAGACAGGAAACTTCAACAGTAATTCTGAATGCGCACAAGGACTGTCGCTGTATTTCTCTTCCCTTAAAAAAATCCTCTATACAACCTTTAAATATACTAAGTTACACATTCCAAGACCAGACTGTGGTAAAAGTCAAGATTTACAACAATGATGGTTCATGGTTAGAAAAGTTAATAAAATTAAAGTTTTGGAGATTAGAGTTTTCACAAGTTCAGATATAACAAATATAACACATGAAATCAATATAACCTGATCCCCCCAAACATGCTGGATCTGATTCTTTGCTCTTAGTTCATTTCACAGTTTTTATAGAAGTATCGAATCGGGACTCGGTATCAGCAGATATTCAAAATCAAATGACTCGGACTCGGGGGCAAAAAAATGTGATCGGGACATTCCTAGTAGACAGACACACAAACACAACTCCAGATGTGTTTTTGAGCAGGAAACAGTATTAATAAGTCGATTTTTGTGTGGGAAAAGAAGCATTATTTGATTTAACAATTTAACATTTACATTTACGACAACAATGTGCTTTTTTTTTCTACAACCGATCATGTTTTTATTTTCTGCGCGACCATACGAGGCTAAACGAACTTTAATAATGAATCCTCGCTGTTTTATGATCCATCACAGAGAAGATTAATATATTTCTCATTACACGGAGTCTAAAAATACTACAACGCTGATTACTACAGTTCAGCGTGAAGTCCTGTAATGTGTGTGTGTAATATGTGTCAGAATCATTCACAGTAGGACATGTGACTTCTTCAGTAATTATCTACAAGTCCAGTACGACTACAAGTACTACAACATTACTACTGCAATTACTACAGTACTGTTAGCGTTCAGAGTGACCTTCGTAGGGCGTAGACGACTGTAATACAACTACCACTTCACGCTGCCTGCATAGTTTTA
>NW_026571047.1:30546213-30568713 GCF_026225935.1 Boleophthalmus pectinirostris
TAAAAAGCAGCACTAAACCTGCACACGTACAATCTGCACTCGTGTGATCTCTGAAAAGCTAAAACATGAACTATCTCCTGTTAGAAAGGCAGTAGTTTTGTCAGGAGCGCCCTCTAGAGGTGCTGTGAGTTAATGCATGCTTTAGTTCAGAGCGCACGGCACCGCTGTCTGGATTGGTTCACGAGGCTCGGGCGTGCAGACACGTATCGTCAGCTAAAGTTGTGTGTTGTTGACAGAAAGTAAGTTTATGGTAATATGGACGTTTTATAAGTCCTTTGTTATTGTATATGTTTATAAGGGAGCTTAGATTAGCTTAGCCGCTAATGCTATTTTCGTGCCGTGTATGTTACTTATAGTTATATTATTTCTTTATTGTGTGCTTTTTATTTAGTCCATCTGTGGGAAATATTATGTGTTGGTCATGCTAATTCACCCAATATTATGGACTTTGGAATGACAACAGGGTGGAAAACACGTATGACTATCTATAGGTCTATATAACATGTTTTTTCTGTACTTTGAGTGCCATAAAGAACATGTTTTTCTGTACTTTGAGATGCCACGAAGCAGAAAAACTGACATATGTGGACCCCGTGGCATGTTCCCACCCATGATAAGGTGCACTGGGTCAGCAGTATTGTTCATTTTCTTGCTGTATATGCTAAATCAACAAGTTAATGTTTTGTCAAGATGTAGTATAAAGCTACCCCTGAGTTTGAGTTGGTCAGAGGCGTCGTTCCGGGGTGGCAGTTGTACTTGGTAATCAACTTGAATCTCTCTCAATGGAAATGCTGAAATAAAGTGGCCTGTTCTCTCGGATTCTCCATCTCCTGTGTTTCTTTTTAGGACACGCATTGAACCTTCCGAAAAAACCCACACATCCATGTTTACTATTTATGTTTGTTATATACTTAGTAGTACACCTGTACACCTTTTACTTTATTACTGTAATCTGTAGTACAGTAACTTAATTTGTTTATTCTTTTTCTTTATAGACCACACATACAACCAATAATGTTCTGCGATGTTGCTTCATTAACCCTCCTAAATACACCGTTTGCGTCCTGTCTCCTGTGTCCTGACTGTCACTCCAGGGCGAATATCACAATCTGAGCTAACACCTATACAGTCCTTCAACCTGAGCGATAGTCCTCTGCAATAACCTCCTATACAACACACACACAGAACAGACTCACCATCATTAGCACCTCTTCTGTCACAAAAAGAACACCCATAATCCACTGAGTCGTGTCATTTAGTCCAAAAGAAACTGATCGCATCAGCTGCGCAAGGAGCGAGTTGTTTTTATCGCCGCTAACCAGTTTATGCTAATTAGCCAAACGGTCTTAAGTTTCGTTTCTGTAAAACGTAAACAAATGTGATCACAGCTGAATTATCTGATCAAACGGGCTGATGTGGCTCTATAGTGTTTATGGTTTATATGTTGTAAAGTTGAGTTTATTTATGCAGAAGATTTTAATGAAGAATCTGCACAGTGGATTGTGGGAGATCTCGTAGCTCCTTAGCTTCTTATGCTAAAGGAGCTCACGGTTTGTATTTTTCCTGGTTTATGAAATTGATTTTAGTTAATTTTTTGCGCCTGCGCATTTGTAAGATTATGTCAAGAAACCGGGACACTCCATTTGATCATGTATACGCGGATATGAGTGTCCCGGTTTCTCAGTGCGCATGTAAACGCAGTAACACGAATACTGACATAACCGGGATATGGCTAATAACCGGGTTACTTGATGTACATGTATACGCACTCAATGGCACAAGGAGCGAGCTAACAGTTTATGCAAATGAGCCATGCGGTCTTAAGTTTAGTTTCTGTAAAACGTAAACAAATGTGATCAGAGCTGAATGATCTGATCAAACGGGCTGATGTGGCTCTACAGTGGTTATGGTTTAGATAAAGCTGAGTTTATTTATGCAGAAGATTTTAATAAAGAAACTGTTGGGTTTGATGTGTGCAGTGGATTGTGGGAGATCTCACAGCTCCTCACCGCTGGTTAAACCTCCCGAGTTTCCTCTGCTAAAGGAGCTCATGGTTTGTATTTTTCCTGGTTTATTAAATAGATTTAAGTTAATTTTTGCGCTTTTGCATTTGTAAGATTACGTCAAGAAACCGGGATACTCCATTTGATCATGCACACGGGGATATGATTGTGAATGTATACGCAGTAACCCGAATACTGACATAACCGGGACACTGATGAGCATGTGTACACACTCACTGGCACTTTACAGAAAACAGTTTCAAAGTGAATCAAGTGGGTTTTTTCAAGTTCATAACATTTACAGTGACATTCTCCTACTGGTTTTGCGTTGACATCGAGCACATTTACCAGCTCTAATGAAATAAGATCGCACTTGTCGCGTGTCAGACCTCGAGTCCTCGAGACAAGAGACCAAGACCTGTCTCGAGGACTACGACACTGTGATTCTGTCTCACCAGGACTATGATTCCTTCGTGCAGGGGTCCGGTGGTCTTCAGCGTCTCTCTCTCTCCGTCCACAGAATACTCCCACTGCAGCCCCCCCTCGATAAAGACCCGCTCGGCCCCCTCCTCTCTCTGCCCGTTCAGGATGAAGTTTCCCGTCACCTGGTTCTTCACAGCTGCAAAACAATAAGAAGAAAAATAACACAAAAATCTTTACCAAAATATTCTGAACCAGGGCTTAGACATCGATACTACAAATACACTTTTCCATTAAACGTCCCAGGTATTTGAGCAAAATTTGTCAGTACAGATGTAACGTGTGCTCGCTGCGTATTGTCTGCATTTAATTTGAAAGCGTTTTTTTTTTTGGTCCGATAATCAGGAAGTGCTCCGTTTGCATGCTAGTTGTTGCATGTTGTGGTTTTCTCTCAACCGGATGCACCTTTCAGCGAGACCTGCTGTGACTTAAACTGTGATGCCGGACTGAACCAGGACTGAGACTGGGACCAGACCAGGACCAGGACCAGGACTGAAAACGGTTTAGTCCTGTTTTAGTCCTGGTTCAGTCCGTATGTGGCGCAAAAGTCTGACATCGCAGTTTAAGTCACAGAAGCGGGAAACGGCTGTTATCCGTTTGTTCGATTATTCATTTAAACACAAAATCGAAAACTGAAAAAAAACAATAAACAAAGTCGATCTTTTCTAGTCTTTTGAACCATATCACTTTTGTTTCTGGTTCTGATATTGTCATATTTTAGTTTTGGGATTCGGACATCATTAATTGTGGCTGTTGGATCCTAACAGTGGAAAACGGCTTGAGAAATGTGTTTGCAAACTCCATAAATGCAAAAGGAAATCAGATGTGTGTGACTGTAAACCTCCATTCAAACTGATTCCCTTAACAACGGAATTGAAAAATAGTGAAAGGTGAAGGTGATGGGCAGGACTGATCCACAGGAAGATGAAAAAGGAAACCTTTGACTGCCTAAGAAATCATCCTGAGTTTGCAGCGAACATTTTGTATGTGGAGCGACAACAAAGTGGGATCCTGTTTGTTAAACGAGAGGAAGAAGACAAACAGACTGAGCTGCACTTTCTTGTTCTTGTGGTTTTTACATCACGTCTTGGTCTCTTTGCAGTGGAAGGTGTTTCTGGTGCCTTTCGTTTTGACATTGACTTTTTAAATTCGTAACCAAGGTTGAGTGAGGGATCGAGATTTTGCTTTGTTGTCGCTCCACATACAAAATATTCGATGCAAACTCAGGGATGATTTCTTAGGCATTGAGTGTGTTTACATGCACATCAGTAACCCGGTTATGATCGGGTTTTTTGAGTATCCCGGTTTCTTCATGGTGCATGTATACGCAGTAACCCGGTTATGGCAGTATCCCGGTTATTAGAAACCGGGTTACTGTAGCTGGTTTATTCCGATAGTAACCGGGTTACTTGTGGCATGTAAACGCAGTACCCCGGTTACTGCAACATAAAGTTGAGTGCCATGCGTCCAAAAGACACTTTCCAGCCTTTCACCACAACAGTAGTGACATAAATAAATTGACCAACATAAATAAAGTGACCAAACGAGTGAAATGACTGTAAAATAAAGAGCTGCGCTAAACCTGCACACGTACAATCTGCACTCGTACGACCTGCACTCGTGTGATCGCTGAAAAACTAAAACATGAACTATCTCCTATACAACACACGCACAGAACACACTTACCATCATTAACACCTCTTCTGTCACAGAAATAACACACATAATCCACAGAGTCGTGTCATTTAGTCCAAAAGAAACTGATCGCATCAGCGGCGCAAGGAGCGAGTTGTTTTTTCGCCGCTAACAGTTTATGCTAATTAGCCAAACGGTCTTAAGTTTCGTTTCTGTAAAACGTAAACAAATGTGATCAGAGCTGAATTATCTGATCAAACGGGCTGATGTGTCTATAGTGTTTATGGTTTATATGTTGTAAAGTTGAGTTTATTTATGCAGAAGATTTTAATGAAGAATCTGCACAGTGGATTGTGGGAGATCTCGTAGCTCCTTAGCTTCTTATGCTAAAGGAGCTCACGGTTTGAATTTTTCCTGGTTTATGAAATTGATTTAAGTTAATTTTTGCGCCTGCGCATTTGTAAGATTATGTCAAGAAACCGGGATACTCCATTTGATCATGTACACGCGGATATGAGTGTCCCGGTTTCTCAGTGCGCATGTAAACGCAGTAACCCGAATACTGACATAACCGGGATATGGCTAATAACCGGGTTATTGATGTGCATGTATACCCACTCATTGAAAGATTTCCTTTTTGGTTCTTTCTGTGGATCAATCCTGCCCATCACCTTCACCTTTCAATATTTTTCAATTCCGTTGGGAAGAGAAACAGTTTGAACAGATGTTTGCAGTCACACACATCTGATTCCCTTTTGCATTTGTGGAATTCGCAAACAAATTTCTCGAGCCGTTTTCCACTGCTAAGACATCCAATGACCTCACAATGACGATGTCCGAATCCCAAAGCTAAAATATGACAATATCAGAACCAGAAACAAATATGGTTCAAAAGACTTGAAAAGATCGACTTTGACAATAGACCGAGCCCACTGGGAAATCAATCATGGTGGTTTGATGCTCACTTTTCCCAGTCTGTACTGCGCGATGACCAGACGTCCGAGATTCTTCATGCATGTATTGTTATCTTTTTTTTCATTTTGGTTTTGGAGAAAAATGATGAAGAAAATAGTGATGAGTAATTGTCAGTGTCTCATAGGATTTCAGCAGATTTCAGACTCTCTCAGGGGCGGGGCTAGTTCTGTCAATCAGGTATGAGTGGATCTCCGGCTACTGAAGTTTGAGACGTTTCTTCTCGTCATTTACACACACATGTATTCCCCTCACTAATGTTCATTTAACATCAAAACTTATTTTAACACACGCCGATAAACTGTTTTGGTGCACTGATAACTAGGGGTGTCAAATTATCGCGTTAATTGCGATTAATTAATTACAGTCATATTTAGCGCGTTATGTTTTTTAATCGCGTTAATCTCATTTTTAATCTCTAACTTTAGTGTTTCTGTATGTGAGTTTCTTTATTATAAAACCTGTTTTTATGTGTTGTTGGGACAACAACACACACACACACACACAAAAAACACATTTATACATTTTTTAATTTCGGCAATTCCACTCATTGTCGGAAACCCACACAAAACACGCGCAGTAAGAGCGACGTTTACGGCGTCAGTCACACAATGGACGAGGTGGAAGAGCCAGTAGAACAGAGCAGCAGTGCACAGGTAAAAACACATTCGTGTCTTGGAAATTATTCTCCCGACGTGAAATATAAAAAAAAATAACAAATATAATATCGCCTGAAAACAACCTGCATAGACTCATGATGTCTGCACTACTGTCCTATAGTGACCTGCCACATGAGGGGACATGCACACAAACACACAAACACAAACACACACAAACACAAACACACACAAACACACACCTTCATCATCGTCATTAACCTGAGAACGCGTGGACCACGTTTCCTTCCGTAGTTACTGCGTGGACACAGACGTGCTCCCGTGAGCCGCGTGTGGATCGTGTTTTCTCGCGTACGCGGCGTAAACCGAGCTTCCTCCTGTGAACCTCTAAACCAGAACTAACACCAAGACTAAAACCAGGACTAATTCAGTCCAGGACTAAACCAGGACTAAACCAGGTCTAAACCAGGACTAAACCAGGACTAAACCAGAACTAAAACCAGAACTAAAACCAGGACTAAACCAGGACTAAACCAGGTCTAAACCAGGACTAAACCAGGACTAAACCAGAACTAAAACCAGGACTAAAACCAGGATTAATCCATTCCAGGACTAAACTAGGACTAAAGTAGGACTAAAGCAGGTCTAAACCAGGACTAAAACCAGTGATCTCATATATAAAGCATTTCTCTATCAATAATATTTTTAATATGGTTAAGGAAAGACTGGACTTTTTATTGTCTTTAAGTCGACAAAAGTTATTATGTTCAGATTTCCTCGTCTTTGCTACTTTACAGCAAACAGTTTCTTATTCATGGAGACTTGGGCTCAACAGCCAATTTGGAGAGATTTGTTAAACAATAAATGACTTTATAAAGTCACTTTTTTTTGTTCTATATCAGTCTTTTGATCTGCCACAATAATGTAATAATGAATTTAAATGAAAATACCTCAAATTGAAGCTTTTCTCAGCAATTTTTAGGTGAGATTAAAATGAGATTAATTAGATTAATTAATTACAGATCATAATTAATTAATCTCTCAATTTTTTTAATCGCATGACAGCACTACTGATGACATCGCTAACTAACGCTGCACCTTCATGTTAACATATATACGATGTGTTAACTGCACAGACAGCGGCGTTTTCTGCACTCAGGCTGCGCGCATCCACCGTGTTGCCAAACCATAGACCGTATATATGAATGGACAATGTGCCAAACAAATAACCCGTCCATATATTCGCTGCATCATTGTATAAGTTGCAGGCTTCAAAAGTGTGAGAAAAAAGTAGCGGCTTATAGTCCGAAAATGACGGTACTGCTCAACAAACCTTGAAAACTTGGTTCACAATAAAGTTTCTGTAACGTAGAGACATCACCGCGTCCTGTAACCTTCTGTCGGGTTTGAAAATGAAGCGAGCAGCCGCATCGACCAACCTTATAACCAACTCCCGCAGTTTTTCACATCATATTTCTGAATCCTGTTATAAAATATACTGTATATATGTAAGTCTTTGTGTGATTTTGTTGCGCATTTTCCCACCTGCCCTTCCTCAGAACAGTCTCCAGTCCTGTAACGTTGATTCACACTGGTTTAATTGCTCTGTTCTAAAGGCTGCAGCCCCATGAGCTCTTGTCAAAACACTGTAGAGATGATGAAAGCTGAGGGCCACAGGAGACCAGAGGAATACATATATACTCTATAAATATATAAAACGTGTTCCTCGCTTTCCATGGTATTTGGTCTCTCTGCTGTTCCTAGTACTGCGCTTTCCTGAACTGAGATATTTGATGTTTTTCCCGGTATCTGCTGTAGCCTCTTCCGGTTTGGGAGTTACAGCCCCGAGAGCTTCGATCACCGCGGACAAAACTGATGCTTTTCATGTTCCAGGTCTTCTCCAGGTCTTCCTTGAGTCCCTGGTATTTCTCTAGTTTCTTGTGTTACTTCTTCCTGATATTTACCGGTGTGCAAAAAGTTATGATTAAAGTGATGATACAGAGTTGATATCGTGGGCTGCCGAGTCTGTGTTTCATTCGGTCATTTGTTTTTCAATATAAAACCAAAAACAGGAACATGAAAAAATAACTGTTTTGCTCGTTATTTATCTCTAAAACCTAAACAGGACTAAACCATGACCAAACCATTTTCAGTCCTGGTTTGGTTCCAGTCTCAGTCCTGGTGTGGTCCTGGTGTGGTCCTGGTCTGGTCCTGGTCACAGTCCCAGTCTCAATCATGGCCTGGTCCTGGTCTGGTCCCAGCCGCAGTCTTTGGCTCAGTCCTGGTCTCAGTCCCGGTGTCAGTCCCGGTTTGGTCCCAGTCTCAGTCCCGGTCTCAGTCTAGGTCTCAATCAAGGCCTCAGTCCCAGTGTCAGTCCTGGTCTGGTCCCGGTTTGGTCCCGGACAGGTCCCGGGCTCAGTCCCGGTCTCAATCACAGCCTGGTCCCGGTCTGGTCCCGGTCTCAGTTCCAGTCTCAGTCTTGGTCTCAATCAAGGCCTCAGTCCTGGTCTCAGTCCCGATCTGGTCCCGGGGTCAGTCATGGTCTGGTCCCGGTCTGGTCCCGGTCTGGTCCCGGGCTCAGTCTCAGTCTCAATCACGGCCTGGTCCTGGTCTGGTCCCGGTCTCAGTCCCGGTCTCAGTCTAGGTCTCAATCAAGGCCTCAGTCCCAGTGTCAGTCCTGGTCTGGTCCCGGTTTGGTCCCGGACAGGTCCCGGTCTCAGTCCTGGTCTCAATCAAGGCCTCAGTCCTGGTCTCAGTCCCAATCTGGTCCCGGGGTCAGTCATGGTCTGGTCCCGGTCTGGTCCCGGTCTCAGTTCCGGTCTCAGTCCTGGTCTCAATCAAGGCCTCAGTCCTGGTCTCAGTCCCGATCTGGTCCCGGGGTCAGTCATGGTCTGGTCCCGGGCTCAGTCTCAGTCTCAATCACGGCCTGGTCCTGGTCTGGTCCCGGCCTCAGTCCTGGTCTCATCCTGGTCCTGGTCTCAGACTCAGTCCTAGTCTGGTCCCGGTCTGGTTCCGGTCTGGTCTGACCTGGTTGAGTCCTGGTTCAGTCCAGCATCGCAGCTGAAGTCAAGGAAACAGGAAAAGACCGTTTTTTTCCATTTTTCATTTAAACACAAAATCAAAAACTGAAAAAACGAATCGTTATCCGTTTTATTCATTTTGGTTTTGGAGAAAAATAATGAATAAAATAGTTGTTTTTTTGTTTTCTTATTTTTGGGTTTATATTGAAAAACAAATGAACGAATGATACACGGATTCTGCTGTATCGATAAATCGCCAGGAGTATTTTTTGGTATATTTTACTAAATTATGTTGTTTCTGCTACAGTTTTGTTGTTTGTTCAGAGGAAGGAAACTCATTTATGCGACACATTTGACATTTTCACTGTTTTGATGATTAAAATGTTTGTGTTTCATATTCACTTTGCACAAGAAGTGGTTTAACAAAGACTTTTAGTGCCACAGACATGATTTAGCCTTCGTACTGTATCGAAAGCTCACTGTCGATACACCTTCACTTCAGTCATTTGGATGATTTCAGCCCTAGAACTAGGATAGGATCTTTAACTAGACCTAATAATCAAAATAGTAGTTGATCTATTGTGCACGTTTTGGTTCGATGGGGGAAACTGGACGACAAACAATTAATACAGACGTTTGTTTTGATCACGACTGTTGCTTTGACAGAAGATTAACCCACACACAGATGGACATGAGCAGTTATAGCTTTAGTTCCTCGGTATCAGAGTGTGAGGAGGTTTCTTACCGATTAGATGCGGTGACGTCTCGTTCTCCTCGATCACGATGTGCCGAGCTCCAATGGGAATATCGAACATTTTCAGCATCCCTAAAAAATACAAAAATACATCCAGAACAAAGGGTTAAAACATGAAACAAGGGACTGTAAATTCAACAATATACATGCTCTTTCACCATGACCAGAGTTGTTTTTTTTATTTTTTACTGTATTTTTATTTATTATTATGAATCTCTACTTTAAAGATGCACTGTTTAAAGGTGCACTGTGTAACTTTTCTAGCGTAGGGCCCGTCAAATGCTTTTCTCTATGGAGATCTTATTGCTTTGTCTGAAATGTTTCACAGTACGGTGTGAAACCTTTTTATTTTCATGGAAACCAAACCAGACCAAGTTACAGGTCAGATCTGCGGAGAGGCGACCCCGCTCACAGTCAGAATGTCTGTTTTTCTAGGTATTTTTGAGATATAAAACCATCTGTAATTGAATAAATGTAAGGTAGAGCTGTTTAATGTCACACTGTGGAACGTTCCAGGCAGAGCAATGACGTATCCATAGAAACAAACAGGTGACGAACCCCCAACCCAAGAGTTACGAAAGCGGTTTTCAGGCCGGCCAGAACGGTGCCGATGCCGGTTTCCACACCAGTTACGTTGGGAAAGTGTTTACTGGTGAACGAGCTGCGTTCAAACCGTTTAAGTGAACCTCTGATGCGTTATCGACAGAGGGTGTGGATGGTTTCACTTCGTGGAAACCGTCTGACCTCGCAGCATTAGGATTCGTTCACTCGACGGTAGGCAGGTACTTTTTTTTTTATTTAACCAATCGCTGCTATTTGGTCGTGACATTTGTAATGCAACAAATCCTGTAGGAAAAAGGGCAATAACGTCTTTAACCTTGATCAAGTTCACCAAACATTCTCTTTGTTCCGGCTTTTAATCCTCGATCTCGGGAATCGTTGCCAACACAGAATGTCTGTCTTCATCTACGTCCATCTCGACGCTTTGTTTATCGTTGTGCTGTTCCACAAAAGGGACACAGACAGACGCGACGAGTTTGACGTCATGGCTTCACAGCTCTTCTCTGATTGGCCGGTGCGTGGTCTACAACTTCCGGGATTCTTGCAAACCGTCTAGTGTATTCTGATTCCTGACCTAGTCGCTGGAGAGAAATGAAATTGAGCGCGAAAGAGAAAATAACAATCATGGATCGCACCATCAACACCAGAGAGCGTTTGTACACATACATATCATTATTTATCTACACCAGGCATGTCCAAACTATGGTCCGGGGGCCAAATGCGGCCCTCAGACAAATTTTTCTTGGCCCTCAGGCTTCCAGGAGAATTGGCCCAAATTACCTTGCATCAATTAAAACATAACTTTTTACTGCAAGTTTTTGGAAAATCTACCTTGATAAAGCCAATATTTAATATTTAGTATGTGGTTTTGAGGATCGTAGCATGAATAAAGACTGATGGATCATTCTAACATGTTAAACATGCACATATTTAAATTATTCACTGTACTGAGCACCAGTCTACGGCCCTCGATCGGCCCTCTGCTTCAACTGATCTACACAGAACTCTGCTAGAACATCTGCTGTGGAGAAGGTGGCAGCAGCGGCCAATCCAAAGATGTAATCTTACCATGCAAACACGGATACAGCAAATATTTGGTCTCCTCCGCTGACCACTGCACAATCTTCTTGTCACTTCATTTCTCCACCATATTACACACACACATTTTCTTTCTTTGTTTATTTTACCGCGTGTGACCTGGATGAACCTGCTGACGTTGACTGTGTCATCATGGTTCACTTAGAAAAAACGTTTTGCTTGTTTTACCTTTTCAATTTTTGGTTCTCGAATGCTCTGATTTTCGGCATGAACACATCAGTTGGTTCGAGATTAGGTGTGGGAACAGGCACCGGCACGATTCTCTGTCAGTCTGAAAACACCAACTTTTTGCTTTGCTACAAAATAGGCGAGTTTCAGCTGACGTCATTGTTATTAAAAGCCCGCGTTGCTGCTGGGAAATATTTTGGTCGGAGGCAAGAAACACGATAGCGTCAAACACAGTGCGTAACCTCGCGTATTTATCCCCGATAATGGTAAATTCCTGCTGCATTATCGGATGCACAAATAGAAGCACGGAAGAAGGAAAATGTCTTTTTCGTATTCCGAGTGAAAAGAACCGCTAACGGTGAATTAAACGGCTTTCAAACATCCGCAGAGCAAACGTAGAAGATCCTAACAAACCGTGGACTCCAACAAGTTCAACAACACATCGAGACTCTTGGAGGTTTTCATCTTTTCTGCTGTGAATGGCCCAGGAGTTTCCACCAAGTCATTGTGGATATCACCCAAGTGAATATTTGTCCAGGTAGTTGGCGATTCTGACCAGAAATTTGGTTTGGTCCACCTTTTGTCGGGGTTGAAAAGGGTGATTTGGCTCCATCGATGCTTATGACCAATTTCTGGTCAAATGGTCTTGGGTCCTCTGCCGTTAGAGTGGATAAATAACCGGGATCAATACCCTTAACATGCTTTCTCGCTCCGTCCGTCATGTTGAATTAGTGTTTCTTGCCGCCGACCAAAATAATTCCCAGCATGCAACGCGCGCTTTTGTCAACAATGAAACTCGCCTCTTCCATACATCCTCCTTCACAGTGAAAGTGTATGAAGTTTAAAAACACTTTGGAGCACTTCCTGTTTTCTGTTTGAGAGAAGAACTCAGCCTAAATCTGCAGGGTCTGGGTGTTAAACATGTGAAATTGAAACTCCAGGCCTGTTTGCGACGAGGAAACGACATTATAACAGATCAGAAAATAGTGTCTTTCATAAGCGAACTTTAAACAGTAATGAAGGACGGACGGTGAATAAATGGCACAGATGCCCTTTCAGAAATATCACCCTTTAAAGTTCAGCATTTTACCGTTTTTCTTGGGCGTCTTGGTCAGGGTGAGTTTGACAGTTCTGCAGTGCGAGTTATCCCCTTCGCAGACTCCACACTTGTCCTCACTCTTGTACGAGCCCACCTCCTTATCGCAGCCGACGTGCTGTTGAGCAAAGCGTCACAGGGGTTAGGCACAGATTTGGAACTCGTACACGATAAAAAAAACATGGACCACAGCCAGAGGAGAAGAGTTCAGACAAAACACGAGACGGGCCTTGGGTCGGTACAAAACAGAGACAAAACAAGAGATTATTTTAAAAGTGACATTGAAGCTTTGTCCTTACTGATTCAGAATGACATCATCTTGTACTCTTCTTATTTTTTATTTTTGTTTTAAATTTAGCCAAAACGGATCTTGTACGTATAAATTAAAGGGACTGTACCCAAAATTTTCATGGAATTACGTAATATTTTGCATGTGTGTTGGTGAAAAAGTAATGCACTCAAAATTTCCCTCAATGCACCTTGAAAACTAGTGGGCATATGTGATCACTAGAGCGGCCAATATCGACCATAATGCATCGCGAGAGTCGGGAAAATAACGGCGTGCAACTACACGTGTTTAACAGGACACAACATGACTGAATGAAAAATAAAAGTGCTGGTTTATGACTCTGTTTACGCTGATTTTAAATAAAACACTGTAAAATAAACTATCTTAAAAGAGCGATAATTTGCACATTCCCGACAAAAAGCAAATAATCCAGTCTGTTTACATAAATCCAGCGTGACACAAACTTGTATGATTATTATTAGTCCATAAACACTTGTGTGTCAGTCTGATCTGATCAGTATTTATGACACAAATTAAGTTTTATGGGAGTTTAGTGGACTTCTTTTTCACCCAGACGCTAGAGTCACGAGACCAGACTGTAGTGTGCTTGCCATGGATCTATACAGGGTCGGACTGGGAACAAAATCTGGCCCTGGCATTTTTCCTCTGGACCGGCCGACAGTTCAGTACTGTAGGTCCCCATTACGCACACTATGCACAGCGCGTAGTGCACCATCGTGGGCTGGGGAGGAGCAAAGGCTCAGAAATGTGCATTCTAAAATGCTTTTCTTTACAAAAAAATAAAAATAAAAATCACTTTAACTAATAAAAACACAGAGTTTTAATAAATTATGTGGTTTACACACAACACGGAAAAAAGAAGGAAATAAAAATTTTAAAGAGATTGTGAAGGAGAAGGGCGAGGTTTTTGGCCATAGTGTTTTGTGGGACAGCGGCAGCAACAACCGTAGAAAGGAACGTGTGGATGTGGAGACGGAGCCAAGAGTGGTGAGTGGTGATGTGCTTTGCTTCAGTTCATTAACAATTTTCATATGACGAGAAGAACGTTTGTGTACATTTGTGAGCTCCTACTTGTGCCACTCTCGCGTGAGGAAACACATTATTTATTTCCATGAGCAAATGCGTTGGCGTTGGGCTTTATTGGCTGGCAACAGGTGCTTGTTACCGCACAATAGCCAAACTCTTTGACATAACCAAGTCCATCATGTGATAACGTGTAGGTGGATGAATCCTCCTTGGCCGTTCACACTGAAGTCACATGTCAAAAGATCAGATATGTATCAGTTTCAGGAGCACATATCCAAGTGTCCTGGGTCACATTTGAAAAAATCGGATCTGTGTTGTTCAGACTGTCATAAAAAGATCAGATACAGGAACATAGAGGCCAAAAAATCGGATTTGGGTCACTTCAGGCTGCAGTGTGAATGTACCAAATGCAGCAGCAAATGCGCCTTGTGATCAGAGCATCTAGAAGCCATGAGGGGCTCTCTAAGAACAGTTTTTAATGTTTCAGGCCAGTCACCGGCCTTCAGAGCAATGCCAGTCCGAGCCTGGATCTATAATAAAAAAGGATAAGGCATTTCCTTTCTGTCCCAGCTTGAGATTGACTAGTGGCCACTCCAGGTACTGCAGCTCCAGGAGTTCGGGCCCAGAAAGAATTCTCCCACAGCGAGCAATGCATTTTTTGGGAATTCAAACTGCCCGTGTACAGCTGACAGAGCATCGACAACTTTCACAAAGGTCAGATTTTGTAGGAATTCTTTTCTATTTTCACAACATAAACTTTTAAAAAATGTTTAAATCCTCAAAGTGCCTAAAAGTTTGGTTTGTAAGACTTAAGGCTGAATTACAGTTCTGCATCAACTCAGTGCACAATGCTGCCGTCGTCGCCTTGTCACCGTTGTTTTTAATTGATTGCTGATTGATTGCTCTCCATGCTAACTCACTCCCCCTTCACAACACAATCAGAGTACATCCCACTAATGAAACTACTGCACATCGGATCAGGTTTGTGAAGTTGTAGTTTACAGTTTTGTATCATGTTTTTGTATATTTGTGTAGAATTGTCGTGTGGAAGCGAGGGTGACGTACAAAGGGCTTGTGGGCGGAGCCTCGTACAGAATCTTACAGCTAACTCTAAGAAGGATTTGAATCAAGCCCAGGAGAGATCGCTAGATTACTCAAACATACATGGAAGACGTCTAAAACCCCTTTTTGAATGTTTTTGATGAGGAAACAACTTTATAACACATTAGAAAGCTCCAAAAAAGTTAATTTCACATAATATTCCCTCTTTAAACACCCAAAATTCACATAAAATTGCAAATTTAACTTTAAGTATAGATGTTTTTAGAGCACGAAACAAAGTCTTTTGTCAGTGGCGTGTTTAATAGCTGTGTTTTGGTTCATTTGCGTCATTTGGAGCTGTTTATTTATAAAAATCCTTTGACGCATTGAATCGATTTTTGCGATAATCTAAACTTGTTTTTTTTTTTTTTCACGGGCTCTTTGAACGCACCATGAATCACCCACATTTTCCTCTTCAGATCTCATTTACTGTCGATGGATAAAAAGAGACAAAAATTATTCAATTTTGTGGCTTCATCAAGAGCGTAATTTAAAAGAATAACAAATAAATGTCAAACGAGAATGCACTGAGAGCGCCAGTGTGATTTTGAATGGGTTTTTCTCTGTTTTTCTCCCTGAACACAATATTTCTACCTGATAATTAACCTAATGATGTTTTCTGGGTAATTTAAAGGGGCATTACGTAACTTTTATGTCTTCTATTTCAGATAAATCCCTGTTACTACATAAACTACATTCTAAATCTAAAAAAAATGTGGAAAATTAGACTGTTATTGCTGAGAAACACGGGGAAACAAGTTTTAGTAGCAGTAATAGTCAGTATCATAGTAGCAGCAGGAATGTCGTAGTAGTAGTAGTAGAAATAGTAGAAGTAGTAGTAGTAGTAGCAATAGTAGTAGAAGGATTGGTGGTAGATTCTCCCCTCATGGTAGTAATGACAATAGATGACAGTAGATGTTGTAACATTAGAAGTAGCAGCAGTAGTAGTAGTCGTAGTAAGAGTAGTACAGTAGTAGTAGTAGTAGTAGTAGTAGTAGTAGTAGTAGTAGTAGTAGTAGTAACAGTAGTAGTAGTGATAGATTCCACCTCCTAGTAGTAATGACCGTAGAAGTGGTAGCATAGTAGAGTAGTAGTAGTAGAGTAGTAGAGTAGTAGTAGAGTAGTAGTAGTAGTAGTAGAGTAGTAGTAGTAGTAGTAGGAGGAGTAGTAGTAGTAGTAGTATAGTAGTAGTAGTAGTAGTAGTAGTAGTAGTAGGAGTGTAGTAGTAAAGTAGCAGTAGTAGTAGTAGTAGTAGAAGTAGGAGTAGTAGTAGTAGTAGTAGTAGTAGTAGTAGTAGTAGTAGTAGTAGTAGTAGAGTAGTAGTAGTAGAGTAGTAGTAGTAGTAGTAGTAGTAGTAGTAGTAGACTAGTAGTAGTAGTAGTAGTAGTAGTAGTAGTAGTAGTAGTAGTAGTAGTAGTAGTAGTAGTAGTAGTAGTACAGTAGTAGTAGTAGTAGTAGTAGTAGTAGTAGTAGTAGTAGTAGTAGTAGTAGTAGTAGTAGTAGTAGTAGTAGTAGTACTAGTAGTAGTAGTAGTAGTAGTAGTAGTAGTAGTAGTAGTAGTAGTAGTAGTAGTAGTAGTAGTAGTAGTAGTAGTAGTAGTAGTAGTAGTAGTAGTAGTAGTAGTAGTAGTAGTAGTAGTAGTAGTAGTAGACTAGTAGTAGTAGTAGTAGTAGTAGTAGTTTTATAGTTAGGAGGTTAAGTAGGTAGTAGACTAGTAGTAGTAGTAGTAGTAGTAGTAGTAGTAGTAGTAGTAGTAGTAGTAGTAGTAGTAGTAGTAGTAGTAGTAGTAGTACAGTAGTACTAGTAGTAGTAGTAGTAGTAGTAGTAGTAGTAGTAGTAGTAGTAGTAGTAGTAGTAGTAGTAGTAGTAGTAGTAGTAGTAGTAGTAGTAGTAGTAGTAGTAGTAGTAGTAGTAGTAGTAGTAGTAGTAGATTAGTAGTAGTAGTAGTAGTAGTAGTAGTAGTAGTAGTAGTAGTAGTAGTAGTAGTAGTAGTATGTGCTTGGGGTCTGGTTGGTACTTGTCTACTAGTCCTTAGGCAAGACACTTCATCCATATTGCCAAGTATAAATGTGTTATGTAAGTGGTTGCTGGGGTCAGGGGGCTGATGGCGCAAATTGGCAGCTTCGCGTCTGTCAGTTTGCCCCAGGGCAGCTGTGGCTACAATAGTATCTTACCACCAGCGAGTGTGGAATGAAGGAATAATGTTCTGTAAAGCACTTCGGGTGTCTTAAAGTAATAGTAGTAGTAGTAGAAGTTTTGAATGTGTGGCCAATTTACTGTGAAATAGTGGGTAGAAGTAGTAGTAGTAGTAGTAGTAGTAGTATTTGCAGTACTCACCAGACACTCTCCTCTGGCGCACACGCTGAACGGGTCGCTGTAGCTGCACCTGGTCCCGTCGTGCATCACCTGGTTCATGGAGACCACCTCCCCCGTCTCTTTGGACAGACACGACAGCTCACACTTACGACTCTCTGAAACAAAACAAAACAAAACACGAGAAATACATTTTACTTTACACTTCGGACTCAGAGACAAACTTAGACGATTGAGGAGAATCTTCACAAACACGCACAGACGACGCCTCCCACAGAACTCTAAATGTGCCACAACAAGCTGCTCCTGTTCATCCAAAGTTGTGCAGGTTGCCACGGTGAAACGTCTCTGTGGACTTTCACTTCTGTAAGTTGTTTTAGATAAATTAATTAATTAAACGTTATAAAGGTGCACTGTGTAACTTTTCTGGTGGCGTGTCTGTTAAATACTTTCCCCCGTGGAGATGTTATCGCTTTGGAAGGTTCCACAGTATGGCTTTAAACCTTTCTTTCTTCTTCATGGAGACCAAACCGGACCAAGTTACAGGTCAGGTCTGCGGAGAGGCGACCCTGCTTTGGCGACTTTTTGAGCTATAAACCCACCTGCAATTGAATAAATGTAAAGTAGAGCTGTTTAATAAGCAAAAGATGTTCATTTTGTCGTCTTATGTACTTTAACTTCTTGGGTTCTTTTTAAAGACAATGCAGTGAAGTGTGTTTACCTTGTTGACGTGTTTCGGCTGCTGCGTCTTCAGAACTGTCCCCGGTGTTGGTGGTGACGTGTCGTATATCAGTTGTTGTTACTTCCTGTGGGCGTGGTCAGACCTGATGGACCTGGCAGGTCGCTCAGACTGACCACGCCTCCCGTCGCCCGGTGTCTCTGGAGGAGGGTGTCCCAGGCGTGTGAAAGGAGGAACGCGCCGTCATCACGGTTAACGCTGTCCGTGCCTCGTTTCCTGATTTCAACGTCCTCCTCGATCCAGCGTTGAACTTGTTGTTTTCCGATCCAATGACCCGAGCCCCGTCCCGATCCAGAATGTGGTTGTTCCTTTTACAGTGTCTGATGTGGCGGTTTTTAGGTTTTCCTGTTCTGCTTTGTCTTTTTGTGTTCTGGTGAGTCTCCCTGACGTTTCCTTCTCGCATTCCTTTTGGTGTTTCCTTTTTTCGGATGTGAAATGCCCGGCCTGTTTCCCCTATGTATGATTGCATTGAATTTCGTAGATGGCGTTGCATTTTTGTTCTTGTGGGATTTTGTCCTTGGGATGTACGAGCTGTTGGTGGAGTTTTGTGTCTGGTTTTACTACAGTGCTAATGTTGTGTTTTTTCATGGCTCTGGATGGGCTCCAAACATGTCAACAAGGTAAACACACTTTACTGCATTGTCTTTAAAAAGAACCCAAGAAGTTAGAGCTGTTTAATGTCACACTGTGGAACATTCCAGGCAGAGCAATGACGTATCCATAGAAACAAACAGGTGACAGGACCCCCAACCAAAATGTTGCGTAGTTCACCTTAAATAACCGTAAGTCATTGAAGCTACAACATGTAACTTTCTACACGTCACCTGCATGATTCAGTGGAAATAGAAACATCAACACCAGACTGTGGACTAGTCAAAGAAACAACATTTCCATAGAAACAAGCAGAAGAAAGCTACAAGACAAAAAAAAAAAGAGTCAGGTTTGTAGAGATGCAAGCCCTCAGAGTAAGGATGCATGTTTTTCATCCATCCATTCATTTTCTTCTTCTTACTTTATGTTGGTGTCAACCAAAAATACACTTTCCCGGTTGCAACGGGTCCAAAACTCAGCGGCTCGACTTTTAACTGAAACCCGGAAACACGAGAGCGTCTCACCTGTTTTAGCTTCACTTCATTGGCTCCCAGTGTCTTTTAGAGTTGATGTTAAAATTCTTTTATTCACTTTTAAGTGTTTGCACGGCCCAGCGCCCTCCTACCTCACTGACTTGATCCACCCTCACGTCTCGTCTCGCACTCTCAGGTCTGCAGACCAACTCCAGCTCGCCGTCCCAAAAGCTAAACGTAAACTTCGTGGGGACCGTGCGTTTTCTGTTTCTGCCCCTCGGCTGTGGAACCAGTTGCCATTAGTGATTAGAGGCCGAGTCTGTACCTGTTTTTAAATCACTCTTAAAAACTTATCTTTTTTCACTGGCTTTTAATAAGTGACATGTACATTTCTTGTCGAGTATTTAGCTGTTTTTTTTTATGTTTTTAATGGTTGTATTGTATGTGTATCATATATTATCTTCTATTGTCTGTCCTGTGTTTGTGTACAGCACTTTGGCCGACTGTAAAGTTTTTAAAGTGCTTTATAAATAAAGTTGGTATGGTATGGTATGCTTATCCAGGGCCAGGTCGCGGGAGCAGCAGTCTAAGCAGGAACTCCCAGACTTCCTTCACGCCAGACACTTCCTCCAGCTCCTCCAGGGGGACCGTAAGGCGTTCCCAGGCCAGCCCAGAGACATAGTCCCTCCAGTGTGTCCTGGGTTTTCCTCGTGGTCTCCTCCCGGTGGGACATGCCCGGAAAACCTCTCGACGGAGGCGTCCAGGAGGCATCAGGAACGGATGCTCGAGCCTCAGCTGCTCCTCGCGGCGTGGAGGAGCAGCGGCTCTACTCCGAGCTCCTCCCGTGTGACTGAGCTCCTCACCCTGTCTCTAAGGGAGCGTCCAGACACCCTGCGGAGGAAACTCATTTCGGCCGCTTGTATCCGTGATCTCGTCCTTTCGGTCACTACCCAGAGCCCATGAGGTGAGGGGAGAAAAGTAGATTGGCCGGTAAATCGAGAGCTTCGCCTTTCGACTCAGCTCCCTTTTCACCAAAACGGTCCGACAGAGCGATCGCATCACTGCCGACACTCGTGAACAAGACCCTGACATACTTGAACTCCTCCCTGCCTAAAGTGGAAGCATGTTTTTAGTGCAATATAAAAAAAAAAAAAAAAATGTAAGGAAAAAAAAAATTACTCAGGCTTTAAATAGCATAAAAACAACATAAAAAGCATAATATGTGTGAAGTGAAACTAACTTTTTGGCTACTAAAATGTATATACGGTGTCTGAATCGCATTGTCTACTGTTCTTAATTATTTTGAGGTGCAAACCGAGTAAATTTATATCTTTCTCAGTCCCTCTTTTATCCCCCCTCTCCTCTCACCGTCTGGGTGCTCGTAGGGCATCCAGGTGTGCTTGGTGTTCTTGTGGTACTTGTTGCTCCTCTGGGTGCACTGCTGAGCTCTGAAGTCCTCGTAGGGCCCAGCGCACTCCTCCGTGTTACACATCTGATAATCGAAGGCCGATCCAGGACAGTCCCTCCCCCCGTACGCCGGACTGAGAGAAGAGACGACAGGCAGATTAGACAGACTCAACCCACACTTATGTCACAGATAATACTCCCTACAACTCCACAACAACTCACCCTTATGTCACAGATAATACTCCCTACAACTGTACAACACTCCTTATGTAACAGATAAACTACACCAACTCCCCTTATGTCACAGATAATACTCCCTACAACTGTACAACAACTCACCCTTATGTCACAGATAATACTCCCTACAACTGTACAACAACTCACCCTTATGTCACACAACTCACCGTCACAGATAATATCCCTACAACTGTACACAACTCACCTTATGTCACAGATAATACTCCCTACAACTGTACAACAACTCACCCTTATGTAACAGATAATACTCCCTACAACTGTACAACAACTCACCCTTATGTCACAGATAATACTCCCTACAACTGTACAACACTCACCCTTATGTAACAGATAATACTCCCTACAACTGTACAACAACTCACTTATGTCACAGATAATATCACAACTCAACCCACCTTATGTAACAATAATACTCCTACACTTACAACAACTCACCCTTATGTCACAGATAATACTCCCTACAACTGTACAACCATACTCACCCTTCATGTAACAGATAATACTCCCTACAACTGTAACAACAACTCACCCTTATGTCACAGATAATACTCCCTACAACTGTACAACAACTCACCCTTATGTAACAGATAATACTCCCTACAACTGTACAACAACTCCCCTTACATTAATACTCCCTACAACTCCACAACCATCACCCTTTATGTCACAGATAATACTCCCTACAACTGTACAACCACTCACCCTTATGTCAGATAATACTCCCTACAACTGTACAACAACTCACCCTTATGTCACAGATAATACTCCTACAACTGTACAAACAACTCACCCTTATGTCACAGATAATACTCCCTACAACTGTACAACAACTCACCTTATGTACAGATAATACTCCCTACAACTGAACAACTCACCTTATGTCACAGATAATACTCCTAGTACAACTGTACAACAACTCACCTTATGTCACAGATAATACTCCACAACTGTACAACAACTCCCTTATGTAACAATAATACTCCCTACAACTGTACAACAACTCACCCTTATGTCACAGATAATACTCCCTACAACTGCACAACTCACCTTTATGTCACAGATAATACTCCCTACAACTGTACAACAACTTCACCTTATGTACAGTAATACTCCCTACAACTGTACACAACTCACCCTTATGTCACTAATGTAACAGATAATACTCCCTACAACTGTACAACAACTTATGTAACAGATAATACTCCCTACAACTGTACAACAACTCACCCTTATGTAACAGATAATACTCCCTACAACTCCACAACCACTCACCCTTATGTCACAGATAATACTCCCTACAACTGTACAACAACTCATCCTTATGTCACAGATAATACTCCCTACAACTGTACAACATCACCCTTATGTCACAGATAATACTCCCTACAACTGTACACACTCACCCTTATGTCACAGATAATACTCCCTACAACTGTACAACAACTCACCCTTATGTCACAGATAATACTCCCTACAACTGTACAACAACTCACCGTTATGTCACAGATAATACTCCCTACAACTGTACAACAACTCACCCTTATGTCAACAGATAATACTCCCTACAACTGTACAACAACTCACCCTTATGTAACAGATAATACTCCCTACAACTGCACAACAACTCACCCTTATGTCACAGATAATACTCCCTACAACTGTACAACAACTCACCTTATGTAACAGATAATACTCCCTACAACTGTACAGCAAACTCACCCTTATGTCACAGATAATACTCCCTACAACGTACCTACAACAACTCACCGTTATGTAACAGATAATACTCCCTACAACTGCACAACAATCACCGTTATGTCACAGATAATTACTCCCTACAAACAACAACTCACCCTTATGTCACAGATAATACTCCCT
>NW_026571047.1:30576213-30623713 GCF_026225935.1 Boleophthalmus pectinirostris
TTTTTTTCAGTGCTTATAGTTTATGCAAATTAACCATGTGGTTTTAACTTTTGTTTCTGTAAAACATAAACAAATGTGCACAAAGCTGCATTAAACATATTATTATTACTCAATGTATATTTGAGTCGTCCTTGTAGGAAATAAAAAAAACAAATTTAAGGGAATTAATTAATTAATTTGAGGAAACGCCGGGCGAATTACACCACGATCTGCCGATGGATCGTGGACGCCTGGACTAAAATATCAGTCTCAAGTGTCGTCCGTTTGTTTCGCTTAATGCTCCTTATAATCCGGTGCGAATTATGTATGAAAACAGATGAGAAAATTCAACATTATTGATATTGCACCTTATAATCCGAAAAATACGGTATATCTACAGTCTATGATATGAATCTAAAAACTCTTTCTTCATCACTGTAAATGGTGTTTTCATTTTTCCTTCTACTCATCTCTGTGTTGTAAAACTCTTTGTCTCGTTACGGTGTTTTTAAATTGGCCCTGATTTTACGATCCGAGAGTCTGAGGAGTCCTTGAGGAGGAAGTGAAAGGACGAGGAGGAGGAAGCGTCTCGGGAGAAAACTGAAGTGATTATTCATTAAAGTGCCAGAGAGCGTCAACATTTTCTCTTCTACAAATGATCTGTTCTTTCATTTTACTTTTTACTGTGAATTGCCCAGATATAAATAAAACAGAGAACAAAAAGGTGCAATTATGTAACGTTTCAGGTTGAATGGTTTGGTATCTGCTTGTCGCCATGGAGATGTTATTAATGAGGAATATTCTGTGGTATAGCATTAAACTTGCCAATCTCAAAAAAAAAAAAAGCAGGTATGGCATCGAGACAAGTTACAGTCAGACATGTGAAGTCCACAGACAGAAAGAATGTGAAATTTACTTTAGTTTTCTTGAAATAGGGTTGATAAAAGTACAGAAAATCAGATACAATTCGATAGTAAAACTAGTATCAAAACTAGATACTCATTTGAGCAGGTATCGGAACTAAAAAGGAGCAAAAATGAATCTTTAGAATGATCTTGAGCTGTATCAGAACAAGTATAAGAGCACATGGACCACTGAGGGACCACGGTTTTACTTCCCTTCATTGGCTGCCTGTGTGTTTTAGAATTGATTTTAAGATTTTACTGATCACATTAAAGCTTGTTTAGGTCTTGCACCAAGTTACGTTTCACAACTTGTAACCCCGTACGAGCCTCCTGCAGCGTTAGATCACCAGAGGACAGGAGATAAGGCTCGCACCATCAATATATTCTTTTATATCACTTCTTATAATTCATTTTTATCAATTGGCCTTATTTATTTTTATTCTATTTCTTTGGAAATGGGATTGGATTGTTTGCATCATTGTCTGTTTTTGTGCCTTCTCTGTGCTATTTTTATTGTTCTCTGCAGCTTATACAGCACTGTGTTTTTTTAAAAGTGCTTTATAAATAAAGATTTATTATTATTATTACACAGATATAAGACCAGATGGGAATAGAAAAGAAAGTACTATGATTTAATGCTGAAAATCAAGAACGAGTGCTTTTTTTTGGCATTAAACTTCTGTATTTGCACAAAGACATTAGCAGCTTTAAGTCCAATTATAATGTTGTTACCTCCTCAAAAACAAACCTGGAGTGGTGTTTTGTTTCATTCAAACTTGATCAAAACACATTATCCAAGCTCTAAACCAGACATGTCAAACTCAGGCCCGGGGGCCAAATTTGGCCCATGATATAATTATATTTGGTCCACGAGATTAAATCAAATATGTATTAGAGCCGCCCGCCAACTACAGATGGACTATAGACACATTATTTACTTAAAATGTTGTTATTATTTTTAATATTATGCTTGCTCTGGATTCAATGTTTAAGCAAAACTATTATTAAACATTTATTTTAATAATAAAAGTTTAACATTACATATCTCGAAAGAAGAGAAAACATGCAGATGTTTTTTAAATTTTTCAATAAATATTTAGTTTGGCCCATGACTTAGTTCTAGTTTTTAATTTCAGTCCTCTGTGAATTTGAGTTTGACACCCCTGCTCTAAATGCTCTGTTCCACCTTGTGATGTCATGAACTGGTAGTTTTCAAGTGAACAGCTTCTTTTACCTTTAGTTCAATAGAGAAAATTGGCAATTCCAGGTCTGAAAATCATCTAAATCATTCTAGTGAAGCTGTATGGAGTTTAAAAACACAGTGGAGCACTTCCTTCCAGTATCACCACATGACATCACAAGGTGGAACAGTTTTCAGTTTGAGAAAAAAACTCGAGCTAAATATGCAGAATTTGCCTTGTTAAACATGCGTGAATGAAACAAAACACGAGTCCAGGTCTGTTTTTGATGAGGAAATATTAAAACAAAGATCAGAAAAAAAGCGTAATATGTACCGTTTTGGTGAAAAATGTTCCTTGGTGTGTCTTTAAATCGAAATATCTAGGTCAAACATGAGGGGAGGCTTGAGCAGTGACCGATGTTCGCTGTAGTGTCCATCAAAGAAAGCGTCGAGGATTGAAAGAAACCACTTAAAGCTCCCATCAATCACCGCTCCCGTCCTCTCATCCGGACAAGACGGAACGGAGGAATCGCAGACGGGGTTTGTCGTGTAATACGGCCGGATACGCCTCGGGGGACGGGCTAAGGCGCGGGACGGAGGGCGAACAACGGGGAAACAATGGACCTAATCGCGGAGAGGAAGCGTCTGGGGAGGTGGAGGGATGGACAGTCATTTATAAAAGTCTAGACGCTGTTACTGGCTCGTCTGACCTTATTTAAAGGGCACGAAAACAGTATAAAATGAAAATAGCAGGATCTGAACTTCCCATTTTCTGGTTTTGACACACCAGCCAGTCCTTTCTATATTTTGTCTGAATCCAGAAAAGATTAGAATCAGAGCACAGAGCGTGAAATAGTCTGTCCAAACCTGACACAATCCAAGACAGGTTCATTTGGACTTCCGATAATTATGTTATTAGTAGGGCTGGACACGTTAATGCGTTCATTTTGCGTTAACTAATAAATTCATTATCGCCAACAATTATTTTTCTCCCCTTAATGAAGTTTTTTTGTTTTTGTTTTGTTTTTAATTGGAAACTAAAAACTCACTGGCTTTTATTTTGAAGAGGTCAGCATTCATCTGTAAGAGCTAGAATCGCACCACCAACCTGTGGGTTGTTAGATCTGATTGCTTAACCAATTATGTTGTTTTTTTGTTTGTTTTTTTATGTCAAGAGTGGGATTCCAACCACCAACCTTCGAATCAGTGGGCAAACGCTCTACAAACTGAGCTACTGCCACCACAGCCCCAAAGTGCAGGGTCTTAGATCCCGTTTACACTGAAAAGAATCCGCGTATCTCCGTATCACCGTATCACCGTATCGGAAACGATCTGCTTCAAGACACGTCGTTTCTGTGTCCGCAATCCTTCTCTATCCATACAATTTTGAGCATATTTGTTTACATTTTACAGAAACAAAACTTAAAACCGCATAGCTAATTTGCGTAAACTGAGCGCTCAAAAAAAAAAAACAGCTTGTTATTGTGCTCTGATGCGGTTCAGTTTCTGTCGGATTAAAGGACACGACTCAGTGGAATATGAGTGTTGTTTCTGTGACAGAGGGATGTCCTGCTGATGGTGAGTCTGTTCTGTGTTTCTGTTGTGTTGGAGATGCTTCATGTGAAACTTTTCAGAGATTATACGTCTGCAGGTCGAACACACAGACACACGTTTATATGAATGGGCATATAATCTAACCTCTAAGCATTTTGGCGGTGAATTACTTTGCGGCGCATAAACCTACATCGGCGTATCAGTGAGTGTGTACACATGCACATCAATAACCCGGTTATGATCGGGTTTTTTGAGTATCCCGGTTTCTTCATGGTGCATGTATACGCAGTAACCCGGTTTCAGTAACCCGGTTATGGCAGTATCCCGGTTATTAGAAACCGGGTTACTGTAGCTGGTTTATTCCGATAGTAACCGGGTTACTTGTGTCATGTAAACGCAGTATCCCGGTTACTGCAACATAAAGTTGAGTGCGCATGCGTCCAAAAGACACTTTCCAGCCTTTCACCACAACAGTAGTCACATAAATAAATTGACCAACATAAATAAAGTGACCAAACGAGTGAAATGACTGTAAAATAAAGAGCTGCACACGTACAATCTGCACTCGTACAATCTGCACTCGTGTGACGCTGAAAAACTAAAACATGAACTATCTCCTATACAACACACACACAGAACACACTTACCATCATTAACACCTCTTCTGTCACAGAAATAACACACATAATCCACAGAGTCGTGTCATTTAGTCCAAAAGAAACTGATCGCATCAGCGGCGCAAGGAGCGAGTTGTTTTTATCGCCGCTAACAGTTTATGCTAATTAGCCAAACGGTCTTAAGTTTCGTTTCTGTAAAACGTAAACAAATGTGATCACAGCTGCTGAATTATCTGATCAAAACGGGCTGATGTGTCTATAGTGTTTATGGTTTATATGTTGTAAANGATTTTAGCCATAAGCAACACCCGAAATAAGAGGGATTTTGATGGAATAACCAACTTGATAATGAAACAAACAAATCTTACAAAATTTCTACATTATGACGACACTTTTCAGACAAATCCCTCAACTTCACAATCTTCCTATAAGCGCTTTCTCCCTTCAGATGACTCCATACATTGTCTTTTTGCGCTGGCCTTCTAACATCTCCATTTCTCCAAGTCAGTGGACGGGAAAATAAGCGCGCTGATTTAATCTATTCAGGGCCACTTTGCAGCACATTACATCTGCGCGTGGACCATACAGCCAGCCCCATAACACTGCACCATTCTGTCTCAGCACGCCCCAGCTGATCCACTCGCTGCCTTCAAACAAACTGGGTATTTTGATTTCATTTCCGCTATCAAAACAAAGGAGCAGCATTAGCATTAGTCGGGTTAAAGACAAGTGCTGTGTTTGTTTACATGGGGATAATGTAAAAAAAACAGCATTTGGAATATTGTGATAATTTAAAGGAAAAATACATAGGCTTATTCTGTATAGAAAATGAACTATGCAACTGAACCTGTGTCGCCAGAGCCTTAACCAGCAGATAAAGACACATCCAAGTGTTTCTCTTTCTCAGTTTGTGGACAGAACATTCCTCATGTGAAAACTCAGAGCCTCCAGAATTCCCTCCCTGAGCTGCAGAGGCTGCACTAGCACTGACTCATGATTGGTGTTGGTGCTGGGGTTTAGGCAGAGACAAATCAGATCAGAGAGAGGCAATTTAGGTTTTTAAACTAACTGGATTAGTAGTAGTAGGAGGAGAAGTAATGTTGTGGGATTAGAAGTAGAAGCAGCAGTAGTAGTGGTATTAATAGTACTAGAGGTGGCAGTAGTAGTAGAAGCAGCAGCATCAGTAGCAGTAATACTGGTATTAGTAGTAGTAGAAACAGCAGTAGTAGAAGCAGCACTGGTAGTAGTTGCTGTAGTATAAGCAACAGTAGAATCAGTGGTAGTAGTAATAGTAGAAGCAGCAATGGAAGCACCAGCAGCAGTAGTAGTAGTAGAAGCACTAGTAGCAGTAGCAGCAATAGTGGCTGTAGAAGCAGCAGTAGGAGTAAAAGTAGTAGTAGTAGTAGTAGTAGTAGAAGCAGCAGTAGTAGTAGCAGTAGGAGTAGAAGCAGCAGCATTAGTAGTAGTAGTAGTAGTAGAAGCAACAGTAGAAGCAGTAGTAGCAGTGGTAGTAGTAGTAGTAGTAGTAGCACTGGTAATTTTGTGGTTACTTGGGGCAATGACAATAAATCCTTTAATCTTGAATCTCGAGTAGTAGTAGGAGTAGTTAGTAGTAGTAGTTGAAGCAGCAGTAATAGTAGTGGTAGTATTTGTATAAGTAGTAGTATATGAAGCAGCAGTCACAGTTGTGGTAGTAGTAGTAGTAGAAGTAGTAGTGGTAGTCGTAGTACTGGTAATAGTAATAAAAAAGTAGTAGCAGTCGCAGCACTGGTAGTGGTTATGGTAGTATTAGTAGTAATAATAGCAGCAGTGGTAGTAGTAGTAGTAGTAGTAGTTGAAGCAGCAGTAATAGTAGTGGTAAAAGTAGTAATGGTAATAATAGTAATAGTAGTAGTAAAGTAGTAGTCGTCGCAGCATTGGTGGTGGTGATAGTAGTAGTAATAGTAGTAGTAGTAGGAGTAGTAGTGGTTGTAGTAGTAGTTGTAATAAAAGTAATAGTAGAAGTAAAACAATAGCAGTTGCAGTACTTGTAGTGGTTATGGTAGTAGTATTAGTAGTAATAATAGAAGTGGTCGTAATAGTAGTAGTACTAGTAGTAGTAGCAGTATTAGTAGTAGTAGTAGTAGTTTTATTTACACTGGAAGTTAATGCTAACCCACTGCTGTAAAAGTCAGATAAGATAGAAATGACTGTTTAACCAAAAAGCGCAATTTGTAGCTTAATATTGTGACAGCGCTAGGCTAACGTGCTAACATGCTAACACAAAAGTACACGGATAAGTTCGTGTAATGAATGCTTTCGCTGTCATATCGCTGTGGGTGTTTTTAAAAGTTAATCTGGCCTCAAGGAGAAAATATGACAAGGGTTTTTGGTTTTACTTAAGGGATTAGAGGCTCGTTTGACAGACTGAAGAAGTGCAGTGTCAGTATTCGTGTCTTTAGAAAGATAGGCCCAAACAATTAGCAGCGTATTTTAGCGAGAATAAAAGAAGTGACAAGCAAGTTTGGAAATGCCATCTTCTGAGCGTGTCTCCATGACGACAGATACAGTTTCGCAGTCCCACACGGAGATAAACAAAAGCAAAATATGACAGCGGTGACAGCTCATTTTGCTAAATAAATATAATGGGGAAAAAATAAATGTATATAGGCTTCTTCATTCTGGCAATGTTTATAATTGTTACATATAGAAACTGTATCTGACCCTCTAAGTCCCAACTCCCTTTGCTCTCTACGCTAAGTTGCTCCCCCTTCAGAGCGCTACCACAACACAATCAGCATTTGCGTTGAATTCCTGAAGTTGTAATATGATGTTTTGTATCACGTTTTTGTAGATTTAAGGTGAATAGGGCCCGAGAGAGATCGCTAGATTACTCAGACATGCATGGGTGACATCTAAAACCGTGTACAAAGCAAAAGGCACGAACATTTTACTTTATTTGAGTAGTTTTCAACTTGATCTACCAATGGAACAAGCGTGTTTTTCGTGATTCAAGCAACATTCGATTTTGTTTCTTATTTTAAGCTCAAAGAGTTGTTGTTTTTCCTATCTTAAGTGTAGCAAGATGTATTTCCATATTTTAAGTCCAAAAAGTCTTGTTCCACTGGTAGATCATTTTACTTGTCAAGTGAAATTTACTCAAATCATGCAATCTTAACTTTTTAACAATTGTAATTTTTGCTGTGTATCTATGTTGTCATTCATGTTTTGGAACTCAGCACTCACTTTCTTGTCATTTCTAACTATTTCAAATTTCTTCACAAACAGTTTCTTTACTGATGTAAAATTATGCAGGATGTAGTAGTGGTAGTAGTAGTAGCACGTAGTGGTAGTAGTAGTAGTAGTAGTAGTAGTAGTAGTAGTAGTAGTAGTAGTTGAAACAGCAGTATTAGTAGTAGTTAGTAGTAGTTGTAATAGTTATATAAAGTAGAGTATTAAAGTAGACGCAGTCGCAGCACAGTAGTAGTAGTGGTGGTAATAGTAATAGTATTAGTTATATTTGTAGTAGTACTGTAGAAGTTTATAGTTACAGTAGGGTAGTAGTAGTAGTAGTAGTAGTAGTAGTAGTAGCAGTAGTAGTAGTAGTAGTAGTAGTAGTAGTAGTAGGTAGTAGTAGTAGTCAGTAGTAGAGTAGTAGCAGTAGTAGCAGTACACTAGTAGTAGTAGTAGTAGTAGCAGTAGTAGTAGTAGTAGTAGTAGTAGTAGTAGTAGTAGTAGTAGTAGTAGTAGTAGTAGTAGTAGTAGTAGTAGTAGTAGTAGTAGTAGTAGTAGTAGTAGTAGTAGTAGCAGTAGTAGTAGTAGTAGTAGTAGTAGTAGTAGTAGTAGTAGTAGTAGTAGTAGTAGTAGTAGTAGTAGTAGTAGTAGTAGTAGTAGTAGTAGTAGTAGTAGTAGTAGTAGTAGTAGTAGTTGTTACCAGCTTGTCAAAGTCTAATCTTGTCATATCTTAAAAGCTAAGCGAGGTCGGGCCTGGTTGTACTTGGATGGGAGACTGTTCGAACTCCAGGAGCCACAGGGGGACGCCGGTCACAAAAACTGTTGTTGTGTCCTTAGGCAAGACACTTCATCCACATTGTCTAGTAATAAAGTGGAGTGTGTGTGAGTCTTGGTGGTGGTCAGAGGGGCCGATGACAGAGATTGGCAGCCTTGCTTCCATCAGTATGTGCCCCAGGGCAGCTGTGGCTACAGCAGTATCACCACCACCAAGTGTTGAGTAAACGAACCATGAACTGTAAACACTTTGGGCGTCTTGACAGGCGCTATTTAAATGCAATGATAAATTAATTAATTAATAGTAGTCGGAACAACAGCAACGGCCCTAGAAATTGTTCACAGCAGCAGAAGTTGTAGTAATCAAATCAAATCAAATCAAACTTTTTTCATACAAAATGCAACACAAGTGCTTTACACATTAAAACAGTCCCACATTTACACCACAAACACACACACACACACACACACACACACACACACAACACACACACACACACACTCACATACACACAAACACACACACACACACACACACACACACACACACACACACACACATACACACACACACACACACACACACACACACACACTCACATACACACACACACACACACACACACACACTCACATACACACAAACACACACACACACACACACTCACATACACACACACACACACACACACACACACTCACACACACACACACACACACACACACACACACACACACACACTCACACTCACAACACACACACACACACACACACACACACACACACACACACACACACACACACAACACACACACACACACACAACACACACACACACACACTCACACACACTCACACACACACACACACACTCACACGCTAAAATACATAACCGGACACAATAAAATGTGAGGCTGAATACAGGCGAACCAGTTGAGAAAAGCACCATCAGAGGAGCCGTCTGCACCGGGAGCAGACAGACGTCCACCACCACCAGGAACCACCACAGGGGCCAGGGGAGAGATGAAGCCCAGGCACCATCCCTCCGCCAAGAGCCCACATGACAGACCCAGCAGCCACAGCCGACCTCCGCTCCCGATGCACAGGGCTCCTACAGAGGAAACACTGGAAATCCTAAAAAATATGCCTAAAATAAATAAATATAATAAAATGTGTACAATAAAAACAAGTAAAAGTATAAGATTTCAATCAAAAGCTAAGCTAAAAAGGTGGGTCTTGAGCCTATGCTTCACAGGGCTCAGTCCCGGGTCGCCCAGGCCCTTCTGTGTGGAGTTTGCATGTTCTCCCTGTGTCTGGGTGGGTTTGCTTCGGTTTCACTCATCAACCCAAAAAACAGTTGCTATATGTAGGTAAAAATCCTCCAGCTGAGGTAGTCCTGACCAAGACTAGCAACAAGATCATGGAGATGGTCCCCGGGTGCTCAGAGAGGAAAATTTCTCTACAAGGAAAAAAAGTAGTAGTAGTAACAGTAATAATAGAGGCAGTAGTAGTAGTAGTAGTAGTAGTAGTAGTAGTAGCGGTTATATTTGTAGTAGTTTTATTAGCCACAGCAGTCCTTGTAGTAACTGTGGCACTAGTAGCAGTAGTTGTGATAGTAGTAGTAGCAATAGTAGTGGTGGTAGTAGTGATGGTTGTAGTAGTAGTAGTAGTAGTAGTAACGGTAGTAGTAATAGTGATGGTGATGATAGTAGTAACGACAGCAGTAGCAGTAGTAGTAATAGTAGCAGTAGCAGTAACCACAAAAGAAAAGTGGTTACATCCTGGGAGAAGCATTTTTATATTTGACCCGACTCTAAAAAATAATAAATCTACTGCACCTTCTTTTTTTTCTCAATAAAGTAACACTGGGAACTGAGCCAGAGCCAGAGTGAAAAAAACAACAACATTTAAATCATCTTCGCGAACTTGAGCCGAACGCCACGAGTCCGAGTCTGACTCACTTCATCTTTTATCAAACAGAAAATGGACCAGAGGGAGACGAACCCGAGCAAAACACGACCGGAGCCAGTCCACGTATTTAAATAAAGCTTTTAGACACAGACGGAGAAAGAGAAAGACAGAGCTGCTTTTGTGACTTATTGAAATCTGCAGTAGAATAATAATAATCATCATAGGTTTTATACACGTTTTGTACAGTTCTAATGGAAGTGGAAATGTCATTAAGAGTTTAGATTGAAAAACATAAGGAAAAAATACATCTTTACTTTGAAATAATATTGTCAAAAATATCAAAAGTCAAGATGTCGAAACTAGAAATTCATTTGAGCAGGTGTCAACAGAGGTGGGACCAAGGTCGTTGTTTTGCAAGTCTCAAGTAAATCTCAAGTCCCAAGTCAAAGTCCAAGTCGAGTCTCGAGTCACTGGCCCATAAGTCCAAGTCAAGTCCAAGTCCTCTGCTTTGAGCTTCAAGTCATTTCAAGTCTTTAAACCAAAATCTAACTTAGATTTTTGCAATTTATATGACTTTTAGACTAAATTGTACTTAAAAAGTCATGGTATATTTACATATGAGTGTTTATGTAAGAGTTGTAGAAAAGCAAAAGATCTTAGTGTGAATCATTACGGTCAGAACAGAAAGTTTATTTAATATGAATTGATTTAAAAGTGCTAAATGACAGTTATTTTGTCATGTACGTCTATCTCAGGCATCCTCCACAATTATTACAAATCACGGTAACACTTTATAATAACTACACCTTATTTAGCCTTAATAAAGCATGAACAAAGGCTTAATTAATAATGAACAAAGACTTAATTAATAATGATTCACGCTTAGTAACTACTTAATTACTACCTGAATTCGCACTTGCACTTCATTTGCCTGTGCTGTACATAGTTACTCATAATTATTTCATACTTAATTACTCATGAACTAACCATTTCAGCATTTATTAATCATTAGTAAACTATGAAAGAATGATTTACTAATAATACAATACAATGATAATTCAGGCAGCTGTTATCTGTTAGTTAAGTCTTTTTGAGAGCTTTTCTAAAGTGAAGACGCTTTATTAAGCATTTACTAAGCGTGAATCATTATTAATTAAGTCTTTGTTCATGCTTTATTAAGGCTAAGTAAGGTGTAGTTATTATAAAGTGTTACCCAAATCACCAAAGGTCCACAGGTAAAACTAATCCCATGCGAATAGAGTTTAAGACTTGGGACTCGACTTGGACTTGAGGCCTGTGACTTGAGAAGACTTGATGCTTCTCCTAAACATATAGATGTTTTTAGAAAATACTTTTCTCTTTACAGTTGATAAATGCAGTGCTGAATTTTAAAGGAACAAACTGGAACATGTGCCTCGCACTTCTGTTTGTTACTTTGGATGTAAGTGAAGTACTGTATTTTTTGGACTATAAGGTGCACTTAAAATCAAAATTTTCTCAAAAATCTACAGTGCGCCTTATAATCCGGTGCACCTTATGTAATAATTCTGGTTGTGTTTACTGACCTCAAACTGATTTTATGTGATTTTATGTGGTATACGGGGTTCAAAAATTTGTCAGAATGTTTTAGTACGATTTTGGTAAGATACGAAGCCGCACCACCTGATTGTCAGAGCATTACGGCTACTGTCAGGAGCCTCGTGGAGTAAAGCCCAATTTACGGTCCTTAGTTCGACAGAAGCTGAACCGCATCAGCGCACAAGGAGCAAGCTGTTTTTTTCAGTGCTTATAGTTTATGCAAATTAACCATGTGGTTTTAACTTTTGTTTCTGTAAAACATAAACAAATGTGCACAAAGCTGCATTAAACATATTATTACTCAATGTATATTTGAGTCGTCCTTGTAGGAAATAAAAAAAACAAATTTAAGGGAATTAATTAATTAATTTGAGGAAACGCCGGGCGAATTACACCACGATCTGCCGATGGATCGTGGACGCCTGGACTAAAATATCAGTCTCAAGTGTCGTCCGTTTGTTTCGCTTAATGCTCCTTATAATCCGGTGCGAATTATGTATGAAAACAGATGAGAAAATTCAACATTATTGATATTGCACCTTATAATCCGAAAAATACGGTATATCTACAGTCTATGATATGAATCTAAAAACTCTTTCTTCATCACTGTAAATGGTGTTTTCATTTTTCCTTCTACTCATCTCTGTGTTGTAAAACTCTTTGTCTCGTTACGGTGTTTTTAAATTGGCCCTGATTTTACGATCCGAGAGTCTGAGGAGTCCTTGAGGAGGAAGTGAAAGGACGAGGAGGAGGAAGCGTCTCAGGAGAAAACTGAAGTGATTATTCATTAAAGTGCCAGAGAGCGTCAACATTTTCTCTTCTACAAATGATCTGTTCTTTCATTTTACTTTTTACTGTGAATTGCCCAGATATAAATAAAACAGAGAACAAAAAGGTGCAATTATGTAACGTTTCAGGTTGAATGGTTTGGTATCTGCTTGTCTCCATGGAGATGTTATTACTTAATGAGGAATATTCTGTGGTATAGCATTAAACTTGCCAATCTCAACAAAAAAAAAAGCAGGTATGGCATCGAGACAAGTTACAGTCAGACATGTGAAGTCCACAGACAGAAAGAATGTGAAATTTACTTTAGTTTTCTTGAAATAGGGTTGATAAAAGTACAGAAAATCAGATACAATTCGATAGTAAAACTAGTATCAAAACTAGATACTCATTTGAGCAGGTATCGGAACTAAAAAGGAGCAAAAATGAATCTTTCCTGAATCTTTAGAATGATCTTGAGCTGTATCAGAACAAGTATAAGAGCACATGGACCACTGAGGGACCACGGTTTTACTTCCCTTCATTGGCTGCCTGTGTGTTTTAGAATTGATTTTAAGATTTTACTGATCACATTAAAGCTTGTTTTAGGTCTTGCACCAAGTTACGTTTCACAACTTGTAACCCCGTACGAGCCTCCTGCAGCGTTAGATCACCAGAGGACAGGAGATAAGGCTCGCACCATCAATATATTCTTTTATATCACTTCTTATAATTCATTTTTATCAATTGGCCTTATTTATTTTTATTCTATTTCTTTGGAAATGGGATTGGATTGTTTGCATCATTGTCTGTTTTTGTGCCTTCTCTGTGCTATTTTTATTGTTCTTTGCAGCTTATACAACACTTTGTAAACCGTGTTTTTTTAAAAGTGCTTTATAAATAAAGATTTATTATTATTATTACACAGATATAAGACCAGATGGGAATAGAAAAGAAAGTACTATGATCTAATGCTGAAAATCAAGAACGAGTGCTTTTTTTTGGCATTAAACTTCTGTATTTGCACAAAGACATTAGCAGCTTTAAGTCCAATTATAATGTTGTTACCTCCTCAAAAACAAACCTGGAGTGGTTTTGTTTCATTCAAACTTGATCGAAACACATTATCCAAGCTCTAAACCAGACATGTCAAACTCAGGCCCGGGGGCCAAATTTGGCCCATGATATAATTATATTTGGTCCACGAGATTAAATCAAATATGTATTAGAGCCGCCCGCCGACTACAGATGGACTATAGACACATTATTTACTTAAAATGTTATTATTTTTAATATTATGCTTGCTCTGGATTCAATGTTTAAGCAAAACTATTATTAAACATTTATTTTAATAATAAAAGTTTAACATTACATATCTCGAAAGAAGAGAAAACATGGAGATGTTTTTGAAATTTTTCAATAAATATTTAGTTTGGCCCATGACTTAGTTCTAGTTTTTAATTTCAGTCCTCTGTGAATTTGAGTTTGACACCCTCTGCTCTAAATGCTCTGTTCCACCTTGTGATGTCATGAACTGGTAGTTTTCAAGTGAACAGCTTCTTTTACCTTTAGTTCAATAGAGAAAATTGGCAATTCAGGTCTGAAAATCATCTAAATCATTCTAGTGAAGCTGTATGGAGTTTAAAAACACAGTGGAGCACTTCCTTCCAGTATCACCACATGACATCACAAGGTGGAACAGTTTTCAGTTTGAGAAAAAAACTCGAGCTAAATATGCAGAATTTGCTTGTTAAACATGCGTGAATGAAACAAAACACGAGTCCAGGTCTGTTTTTGATGAGGAAATATTAAAACAAAGATCAGAAAAAAAGCGTAATATGTGCCGTTTTGGTGAAAAATGTTCCTTGGTGTGTCTTTAAATCGAAATATCTAGGTCAAACATGAGGGGAGGCTTGAGCAGTGACCGATGTTCGCTGTAGTGTCCATCAAAGAAAGCGTCGAGGATTGAAAGAAACCACTTAAAGCTCCCATCAATCACCGCTCCCGTCCTCTCATCCGGACAAGACGGAACGGAGGAATCGCAGACGGGGTTTGTCGTGTAATACGGCCGGATACGCCTCGGGGGACGGGCTAAGGCGCGGGACGGAGGGCGAACAACGGGGAAACAATGGACCTAATCGCGGAGAGGAAGCGTCTGGGGAGGTGGAGGGATGGACAGTCATTTATAAAAGTCTAGACGCTGTTACTGGCTCGTCTGACCTTATTTAAAGGGCACGAAAACAGTATAAAATGAAAATAGCAGGATTCTGAACTTCCCATTTTCTGGTTTTGACACACCAGCCAGTCCTTTCTATATTTTGTCTGAATCCAGAAAAGATTAGAATCAGAGCACAGAGCGTGAAATAGTCTGTCCAAACCTGACACAATCCAAGACAGGTTCATTTGGACTTCCGATAATTATGTTATTAGTAGGGCTGGACATGTTAATGCGTTCATTTTGCGTTAACTAATAAATTCATTATCGCCAACAATTATTTTTCTCCCCTTAATGAAGTTTTTTTGTTTTTGTTTTGTTTTTAAATTGGAAACTAAAAACTCACTGGCTTTTATTTTGAAGAGGTCAGCATTCATCTGTAAGAGCTAGAATCGCACCACCAACCTGTGGGCTGTTAGATCTGATTGCTTAACCAATTATGTTGTTTTTTTGTTTGTTTTTTTATGTCAAGAGTGGGATTCCAACCACCAGCCTTCGAATCAGTGGGCAAACGCTCTACAAACTGAGCTACTGCCACCACAGCCCCAAAGTGCAGGGTCTTAGATCCCGTTTACACTGAAAAGAATCCGCGTATCTCCGTATCACCGTATCACCGTATCGGAAACGATCTGCGTCAAGACACGTCGTTTCTGTGTCCGCAATCCTTCTCTATCCATACAATTTTGAGCATATTTGTTTACATTTTACAGAAACAAAACGTAAAACCGCATAGCTAATTTGCGTAAACTGAGCGCTCAAAAAAACAAAACAGCTTGTTATTGTGCTCTGATGCGGTTCAGTTTCTGTCGGATTAAAGGACACGACTCAGTGGAATATGAGTGTTGTTTCTGTGACAGAGGGATGTCCTGCTGATGGTGAGTCTGTTCTGTGTTTCTGTTGTGTTGGAGATGCTTCATGTGAAACTTTTCAGAGATTATACGTCTGCAGGTCGCACACACAGACACACGTTTATATGAATGGGCATATAATCTAACCTCTAAGCATTTTGGCGGTGAATTACTTTGCGGCGCATAAACCTACATCGGCGTATCAGTGAGTGTGTACACATGCACATCAATAACCCGGTTATGATCGGGTTTTTTGAGTATCCCGGTTTCTTCATGGTGCATGTATACGCAGTAACCCGGTTTCAGTAACCCGGTTATTAGAAACCGGGTTACTGTAGCTGGTTTATTCCGATAGTAACCGGGTTACTTGTGTCATGTAAACGCAGTATCCCGGTTACTGCAACATAAAGTTGAGTGCGCATGCGTCCAAAAGACACTTTCCAGCCTTTCACCACAACAGTAGTCACATAAATAAATTGACCAACATAAATAAAGTGACCACACGAGTGAAATGACTGTAAAATAAAGAGCTGCGCTAAACCTGCACACGTACAATCTGCACTCGTACAATCTGCACTCGTGTGACGCTGAAAAACTAAAACATGAACTATCTCCTATACAACACACACACACAGAACACACTTACCATCATTAACACCTCTTCTGTCACAGAAATAACACACATAATCCACAGAGTCGTGTCATTTAGTCCAAAAGAAACTGATCGCATCAGCGGCGCAAGGAGCGAGTTGTTTTTATCGCCGCTAACAGTTTATGCTAATTAGCCAAACGGTCTTAAGTTTCGTTTCTGTAAAACATAAACAAATGTGATCAGAGCTGAATTATCTGATCAAACAGGCTGATGTGTCTATAGTGTTTATGGTTTATATGTTGTAAAGTTGAGTTTATTTATGCAGAAGATTTTAATGAAGAATCTGCACAGTGGATTGTGGGAGATCTCGTAGCTCCTTAGCTTCTTATGCTAAAGGAGCTCACGGTTTGTATTTTTCCTGGTTTATGAAATTGATTTAAGTTAATTTTTGCGCCTGCGCATTTGTAAGATTATGTCAAGAAACCGGGATACTCCATTTGATCATGTATACACGGATATGAGTGTCCCGGTTTCTCAGTGCGCATGTAAACGCAGTAACACGAATACTGACATAACCGGGATATGGCTAATAACCGGGATACTGATGTGCATGTATACGCACTCACTGTTCTCAGGTGTCCACACGGTGCCGGATCAGATCTGTACTTAGATGAATTCGTGGGAGCTGGAGGCACCAGATCGTTCCGTTTCTGGAGCCTTTTTAATCAGATTAGCGTGAACGAACACTGCATCCACAACGAAAACGACTCAAATACGCACTAGTGTGGACGGGGCCTCATCTAGAAGGACTTTGGTATTATTGGTAGTATTTCTGTGTTTGTGAGGAGTGACTGTAAAAACTTTAAAATGTGTTGTTGATTATAAAGTAGAACTTACTCATTAAACACAACATTTCAACTACATGAGTAAAATAAGAACAGTTTGTCCACTGCTATTAAATAAGTTGTAGTTGTCACAGAATTATGTTATTTCAGTGTAAAAATTACCAGTTGATTTAATATATTGTACTATCCCCAGAAGTTATTTTTTGGATGATATTGTGAGACTTTTCCACAATATTTTTCTTCTAGTTACATCCCTTTAGCTCTCACCCTCTCCGTTCCTGTGTGGTCTGAACTAATCTGTATTTTACCCTGAACCTTGACTCCACCTGCCCGCGCTTCACCCTCAGCTGTTTCTCCACAATAACACAAAAACACATTAGTTTCCTTCCGTTGCCGCGGGTGACAGATGGTGTTTCGGCGGTACTCACGCGGGGTTGTTGCACTGGCGGTTGCGGGCCCGGACGCCGCCCCCGCACGTCCGAGAGCACGAGCCGAACTTGGACCACGAGCCCCAGCTCCCGTCGTGCCCCTGCGGCTCCTGGCTGCTCCTCCAGATGCAGTGGCCTTTAAAGCACCACTGCGGAACATAAGAGACAGAGAGAGAGAGAATGAGAAAGGCGATGAGGCTGTAGGTAGAAACATGACTGCACAATTGGGTTGTCGGAAATGATTTGCGTCCAGTACGGAAGATAATTTGTTCCATCAGATTTAGAATTTTAAAAAACCACTGAATTTCTCACTTTGAATTTTTTAACTCTGAAAAAAGATGTTTGAATGACTTTTATTCTGAATCTTAGTTGCTGAAATTTGAAGTTTACTTGCGTGTACTATGCTTTAAATTCAAAATAAAAAAAAAATTCACCATAGATATTTTCAAGCCCTCAAGATTCAACAGTCGAAATTCAGAATGTGAAATTCGCAGTGAAAAATTCGACAGCAAAGATCCAAGATGCCAAGGCAGAAGCAATCGATCATGTGAGCGAGGAAGACAGAGGCTGTTTCCTATTGGCTGTTTTCATCTGTGGGCGGGGTTTACACTTAAGAAATCGAAGAGATGAGGTTTCGATGAAGCTAATTCTGACCTGATCAGATCATGTCGCTGCAACATTTCCTGTTTCTTACTAAGTTAGATCGGATCACTTTGGATCGATTGCTTCTGCCTTGGCATCTCGGATCTTCACTGTGAATTTTTTTCACTGTGAATTTTACACTCTGAATTTTGACTGTTGAATTTGAGGATTTGAAAATATTTGTGCTGAATATTTAAAAGGTGTTTTTTTAAGATGAATTTTATGCACTTTGAAAATGCACACTTAAAATTTCAGCAACTAAAATTCATAATAAACATAATTCAAACATGTTTTTTCAGAGTTAAAAAATTCAAAGTGAGAAATTCAAGAGCATTTAAAATTCAAAATCTGATGAAACAAATTATCTTCCATAGTCAAGGCACGTCATTTCTGTGTCCGCAAGCTTTCTCTACCCACACAGCTTTGAGCTTATTTGTTTACGTTTTACAGAAAGAAAACTTAAAACCACATGGCAAATTTGCATAAACTAAGTGCTCAAAAAAACAGCTCGCTCCTTGTGCCCTGATGCGGTTCAGTTTCTGTCGGACTAAAGGACACGACTCAGTGGAATATGAGTGTTCTTTCTGTGACAGAGGGGTGTTCTGCTGATGGTGAGTCTGTTCTGTGCATGTAGTTCTCGCTGTTTCCCGTTTGTCTCTGATTTGTTTAAACTGTTTTCCACAATAGCATCACATGACTGATGACACAAACCCGGAGAATCAGGAAGGCGCAAGTCACAGTGACGTGGTCCAATAAGGACGCAACTAGAGCTCCTACGTCAGAGTATCAGTGTTTTCAGGCGTCCACACGGTGCTGGATCAGATCTGTATTCAGATGAATTCGTGGAAGCTGGCGGTGTCAGATCGTTCTGTCTCTGAGCTGTTTTCAATCGGATTAGTGTGAACGAACACTGCATCTACCACGAAAATGACTCGAATACGTACTTAAAGTCACACTATGTAACTTTTTAGCCAGAAAATGGTCAGTTCTTTCTGGTCAGATTGTCTTAAAGGTGCACAGCATAACATTTCTAGTGGAGGGTCCGCCACCTGCTTGTCTCAATGGAAATGTTACTGCTTTGTCTACACTGAAAAAAAGAACTTGTAAGATTTACTAAAAAAAAAAAAAAAAACTTGTAAAAATTTGCACTCGCACTTTTTAAGTAAATTTTACTGCTGTAATACCAGGTACTTAGAATGTACTAACACCACAATTAACATCGTCGTCATTTCACTGAGTAATTGTTTTTTTTATTTTTTTTTTTACTTCCAGGGTTCTTGAAAAGCATCTAGTTTATTCCAATTCCTGACCTAGTCACTGGAGAAAAAAATGAAATTGAGCATAGGCACTAGGTGGCACCAGCCTGGCTAGTCTGAGGCTTCCATCAGACACAGAAACTGTAAACAAGTAGGGTGTTTCAGAGTAGTTTCAGTGTAGTTAGTTCACCCCTTCAGGCAGATATAAGAAAGTGTCCACCAGCATTTTGAGCAGAACTGAAGAAGCAGCTTGGATGAGCTGAGAAACGTTTTTGACTTAAACAAATGTTTGTCCAGTTGACAAATTGAATTTCTCCTTTGGCATGTTTTCATTTTACTTCCTGTTTGGAAACGACAGAGTCTTGCACAGGTCAATTTTTTGGAGACCCGCACCCTGTACTGCGTGTACAGCACCACATCCGCCCGTTAACCCGGGGTTATCAAAATTAAACCCACACCCACCCGGACCTGTTAAAAGCTTTCTAACTGAAGCATCCATCAGATTTACAATTACAAGAATTACAATCATGAAATGAAATGAAACGGTTACACTTTCTTCAGAACGAATCACAGACGCGACGCGACTGTCATCACTTCACTGGATTTATTTACTGAGCAGAAGAAACACTGATCGAGATGCTGCACACGCCATGGACTAAACCAAGACTAAACCAGAACTAACCCAGGACTAACCCAGGACTAAACCAGGACTAAACCAGGACTAACCCAGGACTAAACCAGGACTAACCCAGGAGTAAACCAGGACTAAACCAAGACTAAACCAGAACTAACCCAGGACTAAACCAGGACTAAACCAGGACTAACCCAGGACTAACCCAGGACTAAACCAGGACTAACCCAGGACTAAACCAGGACTAACAAACCAGGACTAAACCCAGGACTAAACCAGGACTAACCCAGGACTAACCCAGGACTAAACCAGGACTAACCCAGGACTAAACCAGGACTAACCTACGACTAAACCAGGACTAACCTATGACTAAACCAGGACTAACCTACGACTAAACCAGGACTAACCTACGACTAAACCAGGACTAACCCAGAACTAACCTACGACTAAACCAGGACTAACCTACGACTAACCCAGGACTAACCTACGACTAAACCAGGACTAACCTACGACTAAACCAGGACTAACCTACGACTAAACCAGGACTAACCCAGGACTAACCTACGACTAAACCAGGACTAACCTACGACAAACCCAGGACTAACCTACGACTAAACCAGGACTAACCCAGGACTAACCTACGACTAAACCAGGACTAACCCAGAACTAACCTACGACTAAACCAGGACTAACCTATGACTAACCCAGGACTAACCTACGACTAAACCAGGACTAACCCAGGACTAACCTACGACTAAACCAGGACTAACCCAGGACTAACCTATGACTAAACCAGGACTAACCTACGACTAAACCAGGAGTAAACCAGGACTAACCCAGGACTAACCTACGACTAAACCAGGACTAACCTACGACTAACCTATGACTAACCTATGACTAACCCAAGACTAACCCAGGACTAAACCAGGACTAACCTACGACTAAACCAGGACTAACCCAGGACTAACCTACGACTAAACCAGCACTAACCTAGGACTGATTCCAGGACTGAACAGGGAGGACTAAACCAACTCTGAACTAGGAATTAAACAGGACTAAACCAGGACTAAACCAGAACTGAACCAGGACTCACTGTCGAGACTGGCCCGAAGGTGCACCCGCGTAGACCGTCGGGTGACCGCAGGCGAAAGGACCGGCGTAGAGCTCCACGCCCCACGGAGGTAAATGCAGCCTTCGCCCGATCGCGCTTCACGGACTCGGGGTTCTCTCTTTTTTTAAAGTCCAAGATTAGTCCTGGTTTAGTCCTGATTTAGTCCTGAACTACCCGTAAAATTCCAGAACGTTAAAACTCGCCCGTTTCAGCGACTATTTGCCCGTACGACTCTGGGACATGTGCAGCTGATTTTGATGACTTATTTAAGGCAATTCTATAACTTTTACCTAGCAAATATAATGTAAACAAAGACCAAAACCTGTTTAATTTACAAAACAATTATGATTTGACAAATAAAAATATATTACAATACAATATTTTGGTATTCTAATTAGTGCTGTCATGCGATTAAAAAAATTGAGAGATTAATTAATTATGATCTGTAATTAATTAATCTAATTAATCTCATTTTAATCTCACCTAAAAATTGCTGAGAAAAGCTTCAATTTGAGGTATTTTCATTTAAATTCATTATTACATTATTGTGGCAGATCAAAACACTGATATAGAACAAAAAAAGTGACTTTATAAAGTCATTTATTGTTTAACAAATCTTTCCAAATTGGCTGTTGAGCCCAAGTCTCCATGAATAAGAAACTGTTTGCTGTAAAGTAGCAAAGACGAGGAAATCTGAACATAATAACTTTTGTCTACTTAAAGACAATAAAAAGTCCAGTCTTTCCTGAACCATATAAAAAATATTATTGATAGAGAAATGCTTTATATATGAGATCACTGGTTTTAGTCCTGGTTTAGTCCTGGTTTAGACCTGGTTTAGACCTGCTTTAGTCCTACTTTAGTCCTAGTTTAGTCCTGGAATGGATTAGTCCTGGTATTAGTTCTGGTTTTAGTTCTGGTTTTAGTCCTGGTTTAGTCCTGGACTGGGTTAGTCCTGGTTTTAGTCTTGGTGTTAGTTCTGGTTTTAGTTCTGGTTTTAGTCCTGGTTTAGTCCTGGACTGGTTTAGTCCTGGTTTTAGTCCTGGTATTAGTTCTGGTTTTAGTTCTGGTTTTAGTCCTGGTTTAGTCCTGGACTGGTTTAGTCCTGGTTTTAGTCTTGGTGTTAGTTCTGGTTTAGAGGTTCACAGGAGGAAGCTCGGTTTACGCCGCGTACGCGAGAAAACACGATCCACACGCGGCTCACGGGAGCAGGTCTGTGTCCACGCAGTAACTACGGAAGGAAACGTGGTCCGCGCGTTCTCAGGTTAATGACGATGATGAAGGTGTGTGTGTGTGTGTGTGTGTGTGTGTGTGTGTGTGTGTGTGCGTGTCCCCTCATGTGGCAGGTCACTATAGGACAGTAGTGCAGACATCATGAGCCTATGCAGGTTGTTTTCAGGCGATATTATATTTGTTATTTTCTTTTATATTTCACGTCGGGAGAATAATTTCCAAGACACGAATGTGTTTTTACCTGTGCACTGCTGCTCTGTTCTACTGGCTCTTCCACCTCGTCCATTGTGCGACTGATGCCGCCAGCGTTAACATGACGTTTACATCGCTGTTACTGCGCGCGTTTTGTGTGGGTTTCCGGCAATGAGTGGAATTACCGAAATAAAAAAATTTATAAATGTGTTTTGTGTGTGTGTGTTGTTGTTGTTGTCCCAACAACACATAAAAACAGGTTTTATAATAAAGCAACTCACATACAGAAACACTAAATTTAGAGATTAAAAATGAGATTAACGCGATTAAAAAACATAACGCGCTAAATATGACTGTAATTAATTAATCGCAATTAACACGATAATTTGACACCCCTAATTCTAATATTTAAACTGTCCGAGAAATGTGTTCCATGTTCTGAATTTCGTGCGTTGTTTCCTCTGTAGAACTCGCAGCTACAGCGTTTCTTGTAATTTATCTCAACTTTTCTTTTTCTCAAACTGGCGCTTCACGGACGTAAAACTGCGGCGCGCGTGTGATCGATTTTAAAGAGCGACTTTTCGGTTTCTGGACAAAGTGAAAAGTTTGAGGATTCAAAGGAAACGGAGACAGAGACGGAGCGGAAAAGGTCAGGAGCCTCGGTGCACGACTAATAGACTGTCACTGTGATGGAGCGCGCTGTAATTATCTCACAAAGGAGGGGAAAAGAAAGAGAGAGAGAGAGAAGGGGAAAGGGAAGGGAGGAAGGGGCAGAAAGAGAGAGAGAGAGCGAGAAAAGAAAGAAAAGGAAGGAAAGAAGGCACAGACAGAGGCAAGAAAGAGAGAAAGCAACACAGAGAAAGTAAAAGAAAGTAAGGTAAGGTAAGGTAGGATGTCATAAAGGAGGAAGAAAGAAAGAAAGAAAGAGAGAGAAAGAGGGTAGAGAGGGTAGAGAGGGAAGGGAGGAAGAAAGAGAGAAAGAGAAAAGGAAGGAAGGAAAGAGGGCATAGAGAGAGAGGAAAAGACAACGAGGGAGAAAGTGAAAGAAAGTGGCAGGTCAAGGAGGTGTCAGGGGAAAGAGGGAGAGAGAACGAGAAAATGAGGGGAGAGAAAGAAAAAGGAAGAAAGAAAGAGAGAGAGAGAGAGAGGAAGAAAAGAGAGAGACAGAAAGGGGAAGCCAGTGTAAGAAACAGAAAAAGAGAGAGAGAGGAAGAAAGAGAATGAGACAGGGAGAAAGAAAGACAGAGAGAGAGAGAGAGAAAGAGAGAGAGGAAAAAAGAGGAAGATACAGAGAGAGGAAGAAAGAGAATGAGAGAAAGAGGGAGGAAGAGAGAGAGAGAGAGGAAGAAAGAAAGAGAGAGTGAGAGAGAAAGAAAGAGAGAGGAAGAAAGAGAAGGAGAGAAAGAGGGAGGAAGAGAGTGAGAGAGGAAGAAAGAAAGAAGAAAGAGAGAAAGAGGAAGAAATAGAGAGAGATGAAGAGAGAGAGAGAGACAGAGGGGAAGACAGAGAGGAAGTAAGAAAAAAGAGAAAGAAAGAAAAGAGAGGGAGATGAAGAGAGAGAGGAAGAAAGAGAAAGAAAGAAAGAAAGAGGGAGAAAGAGAGAGGATGAAAGAGAGAAAGAGAAAGCGGGAGGAGGAGAGAAGAGAGGAAGAAAGAGTAAGAGGGAGAGAAATATACAGTCCCTGACAAAAGTCTTGTCTCTTATCCATTTTGTAGAAACAAAAGCTTATAACCTGACTTTAAATTAAATCGATTGGTTTTAGAAATGTCTCATATGAAGCTAAAACCCTCCCAAATTATGCTCAATAAACTAAAATAAATTTGCTTCACTGAAGAAAGATTGATCATTTAATGAACACAGAAAGGTCAGATTTTGGCAAGACAAAAGTTTTGTCGCCTACAGAAAATTGAACAAATAATTTACTTCAAATACAAAAATATGTTGCATAACGTCAGTGAATGAAGTAGTGGTGCTGTGAGATCCATATTTAATATCTTGTATGACTCCATGAGCTTGAAGGACGCATCCATGCGGTTCCACAATGATTCATACAATTTGTTGATGAAGTCATCAGGAATAGCAAAGAAAGCGTCTTACAGCCTCCCAGAGTTCATCAAGATTCTTTGGTTTTGCCTCCATGTTTCCTCTTTCATTCTACCCCAGACCTGCTCAATGATGTTCATGTCTGGTGACTGGGCTCCAGTCCTGGAGCATCTTGATCTTCTTCACTTTGAGAAACTTTGATGTAGAGACAGAAGTATGTGATGGAGCACCATCCTGCTGCAAAATTTGACCCCTTTTATGGTTGGGAATGTAAGAGGAGCTAATACTTCTTGATATTTTAGGTTATTGATATTTGTCTTCCACCCTGCAAATGTCTCACACACCCCCAGACTGGATGGAACCACAGACCATGATTTTTCCGCCACCAAACTTAACTGTTTTCTGGGTGAATCTTGGATCCATGCGGCTCCAGTTGGTCTCCTGCAATATTTGCGGCAGCTGTGATGTAATTCAACCGAGGATTCATCTGAGAAATCCACCTTCTGCCACTTTTCCAGTGTCCATCCTTTTATCAGGCTGTGGGCCTTGGCAAATGCCACACGGTTTTTTATTTGCCTTTTGTTTAGTGCTGGTTTCTGTGCACTGATTCGACCATGGAGGTCATTTCCAGACAGAATTCTACAAACTGTTGTGGTTGACACAGGGACTTGAGGTGACCAGGCCTGGTGGAGTCTGCTGCAGTGGAAAAGGGGCCTTGGATTTTTGAATCAACAAACGGTCCTCCTGAGCAGTTGTCTTGCGGCGTCTGCTGGACCTGGGCTTGTCAAAAACACCTCCAGTCATTTCAGATCTTTTTCTTATTCTTTGTACTTGACGCTGAGACACGTTGAAGGTGTCACCACCTCAGCAGTGGATCTGGTCTTCAGCCTCTTGATAATTAACACTTTGGTCTCAGGGTGGATCTTGGGCTTGTTGTCAGAGGTCAAGTTGCAGTTGATGTGAAGGTCTGGTTCTGCTGAGGTTCTTTTTATACACAAACACTAATTGATTGATCAGTAACTGATCACAGGTGAGGCTGTAATCTAGGATTGGTGCATCATATGACAAGGCCACAAAACTTTTGTCTTGCCAAAATCTGACCTTTCTGTGTTCATTAAATGATCAATCTTTCTTCAGTGAAGCAAATTTATTTTAGTTTATTGAGCATAATTTGGGAGGGTTTTAGCTTCATATGAGACATTTCTAAAACCAATCCTTTAATTTAAAGTCAGGTTATAAGCTTTTGTTTCTACAAAATGGATAAGCGACAAGACTTTTGTCAGGGACTGTAGAGGAAGAGGAACGAAAGAAAGAGAACGTGAGAGAAGAAGAGAGAGAAAGAAAGAGAGAGAAGGGATGACAGAGAGAGAGGAATAGAGAAACAGAGAGAGAGAGAGAACAAGGAGAGAGAAGAAGAAATAGAGAGAGATGAAGAGAGAGAGAAAGAGGAAGACAGAGAGAGGAGAATAAAGAGAAAGAGGCAAAGAGAGAGAGAGGTAGGAAAAGAAGTAGACAAGGAGAAAGAAAAAGCGACGTGTGTGTACCTTCCCCGGCGCACACTCGGTCCCGTCCACTGGAGGTCCCTTCTTGGTTTTACAGAAGTACTGGTTGTCCGGGTGACTGCACCACAACTGTTTACACGGATCATACGTCCTGAACTACAACAACAAAAACACAAAAAACACACAAACACAGATTAAACTCACAATCAAACAAACACAAACAAAACACTTTCATAAGGCAAGATGGGTGAAGTGTCTTGCTCAAGGACACAACAACATCAAGTTTACAAACCATAATATTTCTTTTTAGCTCTCGCAAACACTTCACATGCACTAAAATTCATGTTTTACAATTGTTTATCAGTCTGCTGCTCTTCACAAATGAATTCAAATATAACCTGAGAGACAGTGTTGTGGAGTAACAGATTACAAGTACCGGAGTTAAGTAATCAGAGTACAAATTATGAGTAACTGTATTCAGTTACAGTTACTGTTTCAGTGAGTGGTAATTGGATTACAGTTACTTTGTTGGAATAAATGGATTACATGGCGGGATTTTCCTGTTTTCACATTTTGGGCTAAACCAGGACTAAAGCAGGACTAAAACCAGGATTAAAACAAGGTCTAAACTAGATCTACACCTGGTCTAAACCAGGTCTAAACCAGGTCTAAACCAGGACTAAACCAGGTCTAAACCAGGACTAAAACAGGACTAAAACAGGACTAAACCAGGACTAAAACAGGACTAAAACAGGACTAAACCAGGATTAAAACAGGACTAAAACAGGTCTAAACCAGGACTAAAACAGGACTAAACCAGGACTAAAACAGGACTAAACCAGGACTAAAACCAGGATTAAAACAAGGTCTAAACTAGATCTAAACCTGGTCTAAACTAGGTCTAAAACAGGATTAAAACAGGACTAAAACAGGTCTAAACCAGGACTAAAACAGGACTAAACCAGGACTAAAACCAGGATTAAAACAAGGTCTAAACTAGATCTAAACCTGGTCTAAACTAGGTCTAAAACAGGTCTAAACCAGGACTAAACCAACACTAAAACCAGGTTTAAACTAGATCTAAAACAGGACTAAACCAGGTCTAAACCAAGACTAAACCAGGACTAAACCAGGTCTAAAACAGGATTTAACAGGACTAATTCATGCTGTGTGGACGCGTCTCGTCTTCTTCTATCAATAATATTTTTAAATTGGTTAAGTAAAGTCTGGGCTTTTTTATTTTCTTTTAGCAGATAAAACTTCTTATGTGAAGATTTCCACGTCTTTGCTTCTCTACAACAAATCAAGTAATCCAAAATATTCAGATTACATTACTCACTTTGAGTAATTTAATGGATTATGTTACAAACTACATTTTTATGTATGTATGGTATGTAATCTGTAATCTGTAGGGGAATACATTTTAAAAGTAAACTTCCCAACACTGGGCGTCAGGGCCTACAAGTCCTTCTCTGATGGCGTAAAAAAATCTCTGAATCACAAACTGATATTAATATATTATTATTTAAATAAATCCAAATGGTCTGATGCTTGTGCTGCTTCCACACATGGATTTTCATATTAAAGCATTTGACCAATCACATTTCAGCCGTCACTTGTTGCCGGGCAGAGTCAAAGAAGTGTCCCTGAGGCCTTCACAATCCGTCCTGCAGGAACTCGAACACAAAATAAATGTCCATGAAACTGTTGCTTCAACCAATCAGATTTCGAGTCGGTGTCACCAGGACCTTTAGCAGCGAACGACGACGTCACCGGATTCAGACCCGTGACTGGACAGTCAGAGAACGAACCAGCCAAAACAGCAAACTGCATCTGTAGCAGAACCAGGACCTAAACCAGGTCTAAATCAAGTCTAAACCAGGACTACACCAGGACTTATCTTGGACTTGAGAGAGAGAGAGAGAGTGAGAGAGAGAACCACCAAAACAACGGAGGAGAGATCGGGCGACAGCTGCACTGAGTCCTGGCACGGTCCTGGGCCTGTCCTGACAAACAGTTTGGTTTAGTTCTGGTTTAGTCCTGGTTTAGCACCACCTCTCTCCTCACTGCTCCGTGCACGGACTCTCCACGGCTCTTTACACTGTGTTTCTGTGTAATAAGATGCTTTAATAACCATAAAATAGTTCTTGAGGAGTGGATTGTTTCAGACGGAGCTGAAGGCCTCGGGGTGAAATGCTCCACCGCTGCTGAGAGGTCAAATTAATTTTAAAAAACAATTCTCTCAAACTGCTCTCGAAAGTGTGCGTGTTTCTTGCAACAACAAAAAAATCAGATTTCACAAAAAAATGTGAGTTGAGCATCAAGTCCTGCAGTCTGAACGTAGCCTTATTCTTTCAACACAAGCTGTTATTTCTATACGTTTTGTGAGTTTGTGTGATGGGGTCAAAGATCAAGTCCATTTCAAACCAAACAAAACCTCACGTGTGCTTTTCAATTACTCCTATGAGAGAAACCAATTAAAGGTTGTATAGAGGATTTTTTAAGGAAAGAGAAATACAGCGACAGTCCTTTTTTACTCTAGAAATCACGCTTGTTTACATTAAGTTCGTGTTCAGAATTACTGTTATAAAATAATTTAACGACCGACGCGTCAGTTTTTAGCCCCTTCGTCTGCTTCAGTCGCGCCGTCGCTGGAAGGAATCTCCAAGAATCACCTCAGTTTGTCTTCGCTCCTTTCCCCCTTCTTCTCTTCTTCTTTCAGCGATCTCAAAAACGGACTTTCTTTTGCGGCGAACCGGTCGTGGATTCTCGTCCGCCGTCGCGACAGACTTTGTGCGAATTGTGAGGAAGCGACAGTTTGAAAAAGCCTCTAAGAAGCGCCGCATAAACCACGAAATCCCCGCGCGCCGGCGAGTCAGTTACACTAGAAACGTAGGGAGTTTGATTGACGACCTAACAGCCAATAGGAAATGAGGGAGCCTCGTTTTCTATTGGCTGATGTTTATCTCGTCTCGCTGAGTCCACAGTTGATAGATTTTCATAGTTTTTTTTTTGGTCATCATAATTACAAAGCTGCTTCGTCTCTGTAATGGTATTTTAAACTTTCATTGACAATTTCAAACTAAGAAAAAAATCCTCCATACAACCTTTAAACTAGAGACACTCAACAACCTTTCATTTTGTGTTTTGACCTGATTGTCAGAGTTCACTGGAGCTTTAGACCCGTGTGTGTGTGTGTGTGTGTGTGTGTGTGTGTGTGTGTGTGTGTGTGTGTGTGTCCTGGACAGACTGACCCTCATTCACTGTCACATTCATTTCTAAGGGCAATTTTCCCTTGGATTGGATGTACTGACCTTTTCTTTGACCAGCCCACGCCAGCCCACGACGAGAAGAGGAAGATAATAGAGAAGAACCTGGTATAATTCTTTACTTTAATTGCTTCTTTTGAGCGAAAGGCTGTTGCTTCTTTAGTCCGAATGTCGTACACTTGTATATTGTGCATGTAAGTACAGGTTAAATAGGTGACGAAAATTCGTTGGCAAATGTAAATAGGTCATATAATTACTGAAATATAAAAACTTCATATAAATATCATTAAAAAAAACTAATTTCTTCATTATTTGTCTCCAAAAGCAAAATGAAAAAAATGGTTAACAGTCGTTTCCCATTTTCGTGGCTTAAACTGAGATGCGGGACTATTGTGCCGCATACAGACTGAACCAGGACTGAAACAGGACTAAACTGTTTTCAGTCCTGGTCTGGTCCCAGTCTCAGTCCCAGTCTGGTCCTGGTCTGGTCCCGCCCTCAGTCCCGGCCTCAGTCCAAAGTCCTGGTCCTATTTCCGATCTGAGATCCAGTCTCAGTCCCGGTCTCACTCCCGGTCTGGTCCCGGTCTGGTCCCCCGGTCTCAGTCCCGGTCTCAGACACGGTCTGGTCCCGGTCTGGTCCCCCGGTCTCAGTCCCGGTCTCAGCCACGGTCTGGTCCCGGTCTGGTCCCGATCTGGTCCCCCAGTCTCACTCCCGGTCTGGTTCCCCGGTCTCAGTCCCAGTCTCAGTCCTGGTCTGGTCAGTCTGGTCCTGGTCCAGTCTCAGTCCCAGTCTGGTCCTGGTCTGGTCCTGCCCTCAGTCCTGGTTTCAGTCCCAGTCTCAGTCCTGGTCCTACTCCTTGTTTCAGTCCCAGTCTGGGTTCTGATCTGGTCCCGAACCTGAATCTGTTCTGGTTTAGTGCTAGTATAGTCCAGGTTTAGTCCTGGTTTAGACCTGGTTCAGTTTAGACCTAGTTTAGACCTGGTTTTGTCCTGGTTTAGTCCTGGTTTAGTCCTGGTTTAGTCCTAGTTTAGGTTTAGACCTCTGTTTAGACCTGGTTTAGTCCTGGTTTAGTCCTGGTTTAGTCCTGGTTTAGTCCTGGTTTAGTCCTGTTTAGTCCTGGTTTAGTCCTGGTTTAGTCTTGGCTTAGTCCTGTTTAGACCTGGTTTAGTCCAGGTTTAGTCCAGGTTTAGTCCAGGTTTAGACCTGGTTTAGACCTGGTTTAGACCTTAAACCATTTTTTCCATTTTTCATTTAAACACACAATCGAAAATTTAAAACACAAATCATTTTTTCATTTTGGTTTTGGAGACAAATAATGAAGAAAATCGTTGTTTTTTCATTTTCTTATTTTTGATTTTATATTAAAAAACGAATAAACGAGCGACACGCGGATTGTTGAGCCTTTCAAATGTTTCCCTGCCGTATCTGTCAAAAAAAAATACACACATAATAAATAAAAATCTGCGTTCGAGGGTGATTTTAGTCGATGTAAACGTGACAGACGGAGCGGAGCTGACAAGGTGATGTAACACTTTTGATTTACAGATCCTCGTTTCCGTCCACGTCTGCATAAACACAGGCCTGTTCTGTCTCCATCTGAGCCTCTGCATCTGACGCCTTGATCACACGGACGAGTGACACGCTAAAGACGACCGTTTTCTGCAGCCAAATCGATGGTCGGAGGTTTTTCTGATGGTAAACCACAGCCCCAGTGTCAAACGTCATTCCCCAGAGCCGGAGAATGTGATTAAAGTAGATATAAGGCTGCGAAATGTACTCAAATCAAATCACAAAGACTGTCATTTTAGGTAATAGAAAGAGCCCAGGAAACATGTCTATTTATTTTATTTTTGATCAGACTTTGGTTTTCAGACGTCCACAAACATGTTCTGAAATGCATAGGATTTCTAGATTAATTTAAAGAGCGTTTGAGGACAGAAAACAGACAAAATATGCAGAGTTTGTGTCATTTTTCTTCATTTTTTTTCTCATATTAGTGGGAAAAGTTCTGCTCCAGACTTTCTAAAACAAACTCTGCCCTGGACGTTCGATAAACAGATTTTTATTCAGTCCTGATGTAGACTCGGTTTGGTCGTGTTCTAGACCAGACCTAAACCAGAATTAAACCAGAATTAAACCAGGACTGAACCAGATCCAAACCAGGTCTAAACCAGGTCTAAACCAGGTCTAATGGCAGGTCTAAAACAGGACAAAACCTAAGTCTAAACAAGGAATAAACCAATTATAAACCAGGAATAAAACAGGTCTAAATCAGATCTAAACCAGGTCTAAAGCCAGGTCTAAAACAGGACTAAATCACGTCTAAACAAGGAATAAACCAATTATAAACCAGGACTAAAACAGGTCTAAATCAGGTCTAAACCAGATTTAAACCAGGTCTAAACCAGGACTAAACCTGGTCTAAACCAGATCCAAACCAGGTCTAAATCAGGACTAAACCCAATCTAAACAAGAACTAAAACCAGGACTAAACTACAACTGAACCCGGTCTAAACCAGAACTAAAACCAGGTCAAAATCAGGACTAAACCATTTCTAAAACAGGTCTAAACCAGGTGTAAACCAGATCCAAACCAGGTGTAAATCAGGACTAAACTAGGACTCAACACGGACTAAACCAGAACTAAAACCAGGTCTAAACCAGGACTAAAACAGGACAAAAACAGGTCGAAACCAAATCCAAACCAGGCCTAAACCAGGTCTAAACCAGGACTAAACCCAATCTAAACAAGAACTAAAACTAGGACTAAACTACAACTAAACAAGGTTTAAACCAGGTCTAAATCCAGGCCTATAACACAACAAAAACAGGATTAAAACAGGTCTAAACCAGGTCTAAACCAGGTCTCAGTAGGGACTAAGTCAAGTCTAAACCAGTACTAAGACCAGAAATAAACCAGAGCTAAACTAGGTCTAAACCAGGACAAAAAACAAATCTAAACTAAGAATAAACCAGCTCTAAACCAGGACTAAACCACCATGTCTCAGCAGGGACTAAGTCAAGTCTAAACCAGGAATAAAACATGAACTAAACCAGGGTTAAATTGGGACTAAACCAGGACTAAAATCAGAACTAATCCAAGACTAAACTAGGAGTAAACCTGATCTTAACAAGAATTAGAACAGGTCTGAACCAGGTCTCAGCAGGGACTAAGTCAGGCCTAAACCAGGACTAAAACCAGAACTAAACCAGATCTAAACCAGGTCTTATTAACGTGCTCTTTATTGTCAAATCCCAAAAAACTCATAACACCAAATCTCCTCCTCCTTCTTCCCGTCCGTCGTATTGATGTAACATTTTCTCAGACGACTTTTCTCGCTCTGGGAAATAACGCGGACCAAAAAAAATCATTGTCGCTTTTGTCCAATCTGTACATTTTGTGTTTTTGAATGTAAAGAAAGCCTCCCGCCATCTCTCTTTATCTGCCCTATTGATGCTCTTCAATGACGTCACGCTGGGGCCGCTCTACATGCATCTCTACGGGTGGAATATTGAGGAGTTACCGTGGAGACACAATGCACACATAAAGGAAAAAATACAAAATGGATTTAAACAGCAAATTTTCAGCAGCCTGTGTTTAAAATAAGTGTTCATGATCGTGTTGAGGAGTTTGATTTTCGACTGTAAATTTTTGTAGTTTCAAAACCAAGTCAGATCTTTATGGCTTAAATCGTCTTAAAATAAAGATCAGACTGAGTAAAAAAGCTTCAGACAGAGCAGTGCTTCTAGTTAGCTTCAAACTCCCAGGAAATCTTAAAACCATCAGCTGCAAAATCTCAATAATTCTATAAATAAACTATCAATCAACGTGGTTATTTGCTGCATGTGTTTGGAAAAAGGATCGAAACTTTGAACGAACGAAATCCAGGCGATTCAAAAACGTAAAAGTCGCACGAGGAAAAGTATCGTTAAAAGGTCTTTATTTAAACGGACAAAGCCAACGTGTTTCAATCATGACTGGTCTTCATCAGGGCCACGATATCGTCACGGAATGGACCTCACGGTACGATATTTATTGCGATATTGCGGGAAAACTCATGATATGGAGGGGAGGCTCACGATTAGGGATGTAACAATATCCAAATCTGTACGATATTTTCACGATATACATGTCACGGTACGATGTTTGTTGCGATATTTTGTGGAGGCGAACAAAACTGTTCATATTCTACTTTTTCCTCTTAAAACGCCTTCACAAGACTTAATCCAAAGAACTAAGACTTAAAAGTGTTTTGAACTGTTATTTCTTCTTGTAGTTTGCGCTGAAATGGAGCAAAGGATCATGGTCTATGTCAGGGGTGTTCACACTTTTTCATCATGTGAGTTACTTACAAAATGACCAAGTCAAAATGATCTACCTAATACAAAGCCAAACAAACCGCAAACATCAACTTTATTCACACTAATTATTGTTCTTTTATTTTATTTTTTGCTACATTTTTTGATAAAATGGAAAAAAACAGATGCAGTGTGTATTTAACGTTCTAAAAACTTAAGATTTAACCTTCACCTTTCTAAAAAATACATTTCCCATAACAAAATAACAACAAAAATAACAAAACATAGGCAGCTTTTTCTTATCTGTTGTGTAATTATTTAACAAAACATTATTTATCATCCACAAATGCACATCCTTATCTTTATTTGTGAGAGATTAGCTCCGTAAACTCGTTTTATAATCTTATGTCATTGACTCTATCCAATTGACAAAAAAATAAATGTTTAGGATTGAAAAATTGCATCACTTTCTGAAGATAGCGTGAAAAAATAATTACACTTTTGTTTGTTTATACCAGTGGTGCTCACACTTTTCAGCATGTGAGTTACTTACAAAATGACCAAGCCAATCAAACTGCACTGAAACACTCTGTGCCCCTTTTTTGGACCCTCCCCCACAGTTTGAGAACCTCTTCTTTAAGAGAACTTCCTCTGGCACTTTACACAAAACTGTGAAAAAAGTGAAGGAAGATTTTTAAACCTGTTTTTTAAAGTTCCAAACTGGAGTTTCATTCTTTTCTGGTTTTGCAGTGATATTTACCAGCCTCTGCACGTTTACCAAACCAAACGCACATCGTGACAAACACAGATGCATTTGTCACTTTTGTTAGACAAACTTCAGCCAAATGTGGCAGTAGGTCTGTTCTGTAGATCCGCTCTATGCTGTAGACCTGCTTTGTGCCAACACTGTAACACAAATTTAGACTGGTTTTTGCTTCACGTTTGGTCTTGCTCTTCTAATCAGCCGCACTGTGGGAGGGGCTTGTGTTGGCTGTACGCAGGAAGGAGCGAGAGCGTGAAAAGGCGAGGGGCGGCGTGCTGACGTGAGGCAGATGGACAGGTAGGATGTTTAGGAAGTTGAACCTGCCCTGTGATGCACGCTGGTACACGAGGGCACACGCTGTCGCAGACGAGCCGTGCATAGGGAGCGTGTGTGTTTGTGATGCGCCGTAGAGTCTCCGCGGGTTTCAAATGAGCGCACAGGCTGCACTGAGACGCCCCACACGCTCCTGCACCCGCTACAAGTTTATTACCAACAGCAGCGGCCGTAATGAAATATGATCACACTTGTTGAGTGTCAGACCCTGAGTGAGAGACAAGACCGAGTCCAAACGCGAGTCTGAGACGAGCACTAAGACACGGCGATCTACCCACACGACCTTGGCGATCGACTGGTAGATCGTGATCGACGTATTGAGCACCACTGGTCTATGTAGTTCTCTCTGTTTTTTTAGCTATTGCTGCACCATAACTCTTCATTTAAGCAAAGACACTTGTAATTCGATATATTGCGATGGTCCATGATATTATTGTGAGAACTTTGACGATACAATATCAATATATTCCGGTTATTGTTACATCCCTACTGATTAGCTGCGTAAACGGGTCTAAAATAGAAATGTGTACCTATCCTATTTTGGCATTTTAGTGCATATTTGTTAAAATCTGACTTTTGGGTCATAGTCGTGTCTGTAACGGCCTCTTCAGGATCGACTATGGCCAGAACATTTGAATTTTCAGGTTATACTAACAGCCGCTAGTGAGTCAGAAGCAGGTTATTACGTGACGAGCGCAGCCGCTGGCGTCTACGGGCGGGACGTGAGGAGCCCCTCTCAGTCCCGCCCCGACCTGGCACCGCTGGGCACCGCTGGGCACCGCGATGTCCCGACGTGTCTGGAGAAAAGGGAAATTCCGTGATCCGAGCACAAACGTCCATTCTGTTTCAAAGTCCGGAGCGCACCGATCCGCGCCGTGCCGGATTGTCGTGGCTGTCAGTCGGCTGTCAATCATCGCTCCAGAGTTGTGGCACGAGATCCTAAGATTAACGTTTTCTATTCACTGACCTACACCTCCCTCGGATGATTGCTGTTGTGTTGTTGTGCCTTGTTGTTGTTGTGTTGTGTCCTTGGCCAAGACTCAACCCGTCCACACTGATGTATGGATGTGTAGGTGAATGGGCGCGTGGTCGTAAAGAGTTTTGAGCCTTGGAGTTGGAAACGTGCTGTACAAAAACGTGACCAATTACATTTACCATCGACCTTGCATTTATTCAAATACAGGTGCTTTTATTGTGAGGAAAAATCCATATATTCTTACTTTGAATGAGGTCGCCTCTCCACAGATCTGACCTGTATGTATAAGCATCTTCAGGGAGACAGTGCACCTCTGCTCTCCACTCCAGTGTGTTTAGACTCTGTGTGTGTGTCTGTGTGTGTGTTTTGTGTGTGTGTTTTGTAAACTCACAGCGGTGCACATTTTGTATCCGACCCCGAAGTCGAAGCGGCACTGCTCGTCCATCGAGTAGTTGATCCCGGGAAGCTCCGGCTGCTTGGGCCATTTGTGTTCAAACGGGTCGTCCAACAGGCAGTCATAGGAACTACAGAGAGATAAAGGTTAAATATAATAAAATAAAAGCTCCCCCAACAGGCAGTCACAGGAACTACAGGGGAAAAAAGTTGAAATATAATATAATAAAAGCTCCCTCAACAAGCAGTTATAGGAACTACAGGGAGATAAACATTAAAGACAATATAATAAGGGCTCCCCCAACAGGCAGTCATAAGAACTACAGAGAGATAAAGGTTAAATATAATAAAATAAAAGTTCCCCCAAGAGGCAGTCACAGGAACTACAGGGAGAAAAACATTGATTGATTGATTCGTTTTTATTTCGAGTTTGTGCCAAGAGAGAAACAATAATCATATATACTACACACACATTGTAAACAACAGAAAAGCACATTTCTCGAAAAGGAGTGGGAAGAAGAAAAACTTATATGAACCCACCCCTATTCATGACATAGTTCAGTCATGAATAGGTCAATAGGTCTGATCAATCAATCAGAACAACATTAAATATAACAAAAAGCTCCCCCAACAGGCAGTCATAGGAACTACAGAGAGATAAAGGTTAAATATGAAATACCAGTAAAGATACAGGTTTTATATAGAATATGTCGTAAACAAACTCAGTACATGTACAGGCCAAGGCTCATGTGAAAGCTCCTGAACTCACTGAGCTGCAGAGGCTGCACTAGCACTGAGGAATAAAACAAATCTAAACCAGAACTAAACAATGACTAAATTAGGTCTAAATCAGGTTTAAACCAGAACAAAAAACAGAGTTAAACCAGGTCTAAACGCGTTGTATGTATCTTCTGAGTTTCTGTGAAACAAAGAGAGCAGTGGTATAATAAACCAAGATTAAACCAGGACTAAACCAGGTTTAAACCAGGTCTAAACCAGGTTTAAACCAGGTCTAAACCAGATCTAAACCAGGACTAAACCAGGACTAAACCAGGTAAACCAGGTTAAACCAGGACTAAACCAGGAAAAAACCAGGTTTAAAACCAGGTCTAAACCAGGACTAAAACCAGGACTAAACCAGGTTTAAACCAGGTCTAAACCAGGACTAAACCAGACTAAACCAGGTCTAAACCAGGTTTAAACCAAGTCTAAACCAGGACTAAACCAGGTTTAAACCAGTTAAACCAGGACTAAACCAGTAAACCAGGTCTAAACAGGTTTAAACCAGGTCTAAACCAGGACTAAACCAGGACTAAACCAGGTCAGGAGACTAAACCAGGACTAAACCAGGACTAAACCAGGACTAAACCAGGTCTAAACCAGGTTTAAACCAGGACTAAACCAGGTTTAAACCAGGTCTAAACCAGGTTTAAACCAGGTCTAAACCAGGACTAAACCAGGTTTAAACCAGGTCTAAACCAGGACTAAACCAGGACTAAACCAGGTCTAAACCAGGTTTAAACCAAGTCTAAACCAGGACTAAACCAGTTTAAACCAGGTCTAGACTAAACCAGGTCTAAACCAGGTTTAAACCAGGTCTAAACCAGACTAAACCAGGTAAACCAGTTTAAACCAAGTCTAAACCAGGACTAAACCAGGTTTAAACCAGGTATAAACCAGGACTAAACCAGGACTAAACCAGGTCTAAACCAGGTTTAAACCAGGTCTAAACCAGGACTAAACTTCGTCTAAACCAGGTCTAAACCAAGTCTAAACCAAGTCTAAACCAGGTCTAAACCAGGACTAAACCAGGTTTAAACCAGGTCTAAACCAGGACTAAACCAGGACTAAACCAGAACTAAACCAGGTTTAAACCAGGACTAAACCAGGTCTAAAAAAAGTCTAAACCAGGTCTAAACCAAGTCTAAACCAAGTCTAAACCAGGTCTAAAACAGGACTAAACCAGGTCTAAACCAAGTAAACCAGGACTAAACCAAGTCTAAACCAGTCTAAAAAAGTCTAAACCAGTCTAAACCAAGTCTAAACCAAGTCTAAACCAGTCTAAACCAGTCTAACAGGTCTAAACCAAGTCTAAACCAGGTCTAAAACCAAGTCTAAACCAGGTCTAAACCAAGTCTAAACCAAGTCTAAACCAGGTCTAAACCAGGACTAAACCAGGTCTAAACCAAGTCTAAACCATGTCTAAACCAGGACTAAACCAAGTCTAAACCAGGTCTAAACTAGGACTAAACCAGGTCTAAACCAGGTCTAAACCAGGTCTAAACCAGGACTAAACCAAGTCTAAACCAGGTCTAAACCAGGTCTAAACCAGGTCTAAACCAGGTCTAAACCAGGTCTAAACCAAGTCTAAACCAGGTCTAAACTAGGTCTAAACCAGGTCTAAACCAGGTCTAAACCAAGTCTAAACCAGGTCTAAACTAGGTCTAAACCAGGTCTAAACCAGGTCTAAACCAAGTCTAAACCAGGACTAAACCAGGTCTAAACCAAGTCTAAACCAAGTCTAAACCAGGACTAAACCAGGTCTAAACCAGGTCTAAACCAGGACTCACTGTATGTATCTGTTGAGCTCCTGTTTGCTGCAGCGGGACCAGTGGTACCGGTGGAAGGCGGCCTGGACCAGAGGAGCCATGATGGAGCCCATGGACGTCTCGTCTGCACAGCGGTTCCCCTGACCATCGTGCTCCATCCCCAACCTAAAAACACAAACAACAAACACTTTTATTAAGACATTTGCACTGTGAAATCAGTAAATACTTCCAATTTAGAGTGTGGCGGCTAGTGGGTTAACTGCATCCATTTATATATAAACAGTCTATGATCTTCCCAAACACACAACAACCTGATTTTCACGACAGTTTTCCATCCAAATAGTAACCAGCCCCAGCTCTGCCCAGTTTCTAACACCAGGCTTTGATACAGTAAGTATTTTTCTATGTATTGCGATTTTTTATTTTTTTGACCAAGTAGAGATACAGTATATAATTTAAAGGTTGTATGGAGGATTTTTTTTTTGTTTCAAACTGTCGATGAAAGTTCAAAATAAAATTATAGCGGTGCAGCAGACCAAAAAAAAAAAAAAAAAAGAATGAAAATCCATCAACTGTGGATGCGATGGGGGCAGATAAACATCAGCCAATAGAAAACAACGCTACCTCTTTTTCTATTGGCTGTTGGGTTGTCAGTCAAACTCCCTACGTTTCTATTCGTCACTGAGTTGGTTTACGTTGACCTCAGGCACTGATGCTGTTTACTGAACCAACGCAGCGGTTCTTAGCGTCTTTTTCGAACTGCGGCTTCCTCTCACACAAAGTTTTGCACAAAGTTTGTTGCGATGGCCGACAAAAATTCACGACCAGTTCGCCACAAAAGAAAGTCTGTTTTTGACATCGCTGAAAGAAGAAGAGAAGGGGAAGAGGAGCGAAGCGCGACAATTGAAAATGGACAAACAGTCGCTGCATTTCTCTTTCCTTGGAAAAATCTTCTATACAACCTTTAAGCATGTCTGGGGTTCAAAATAAATCTGCTGTACTGTCAAATTATCTAATTATAAAGGCTTTTAACATGAACATTGGCTGAGCGGTCAGATGCACAGACCCGCTGTTGTGTCCTCACTGGAAAAAAACAATATCTAGCTAAATTAAAATGAGTTAAAATAAGACATTTTACTTTATTTGAGTCAATGCACCTTGACACGTGATGTAAATGTAAAATGTTTAATGTAAAATGTCTAAAAATTTTGAAAGAAAGCTCAAAATTTAGTGTTAGATTAGAAGAAGGGGGTGGGATTAAATAAGTTTTCTTCTTCTCACTCCTTTTTGGGCTTTTTTTTTTTTTTTTTCCTACTATAATTTTATTAATGTTATATGTTCCATTGTAAAATAATGTACATTTCTTATTTGCCCAAAATAAATACATAAATCCAGTAAAATTATCTACCAATGGAATAAGTGTGTTTTTTCTTAATTCCAGCAACATTCAATTTCGTTTCTTATTTTAAGTGTAAAAAATTTTTGTTTTTCTTATTTTAAGTGAAGCAAGATGTATTTTCATATTTTAAGTACAAAAAGTTGTTTCGCTTGTCATGTGAAATTTACTGAAATCATGAAAAAACTTTAATTCAAGTCATTTTAACTTGACTAGATGTCGCCCCCCGGTGTCTGGGTACATTGGCGTGTGTGAATGTGTGAGCGGTTCCCTGTCGTAAAGAGCTTCAAGTGTCTTGAAAGTGGAAAAAATGTGACCATTTAAGGTAAAAAAGGAATAACTTCCACTGCAAACTGTTTAAAATCTGTTAAATTCTGTGTTTTTAGATGGAAAAATCAGGTACAGCTCCTTTAAAATGATAAATATTGAGATCCTGATTAAGCCCAGTGCCGCAGATGTTAGATTAATAGGCCTTTTCCTTCTTCTAAACAGCCTTCGTTTGTGTTTTTATGTTGTAAAGTCTTCTATTTCCCGAGTCAAGCTGCTCATTTGCATGTCAAAGAAAAGCGCTCCACTCTCCATTCAACAGGTGCTCTTTGTCGGGGGAAAATCAGAGCCACAATTTCAACAAAACTCAAATCAGATCTGAGCGTGTGCGTTTGACTCCGACAGACTCTTGAACCGTCAGACGTTTCATTTTCAAAGTGCAGAGGCTCAACACTGGCCCCAGATGAGTAATTTAACATTTTGATTGTCTAAAATGCGCTGGAGTCCTGACATATTCAAATGTCTACGAGGCTTTTGTAAAATGTGAGAGGTTCGAGTGGGCGACTTTAAAGGGCCCAGATTACGCTGTTTTCTGAGCTTTGTTATAATGTTGTTTCCTCGTCTCAAACACATTTAGGCTGAGTTCTTCTCTCGAACAGAAAACACTCCACATTTGAAGTGCAGATGACAGGTTAGAGTATTTCACTAAAACATATCATATTTTTAGGACTTTAAGTCACTCTGGAGTATAAGTCGCACCAGCCAAAAAATGTGTAATGAAGAAGAAAAAACATATATAAGTAAATTTATTTTATAGAATTAGAGACGAGGAACTGACATTTCATCGTGAAAGTCAAGTTCTAGTAATGACTAGAAAAGCAGTCAGAGAGCGCAGACCTCCGCCAAGGACTACCCCCATTTTTTATACAAATTGCGATAAAATCAGTCTTCTGGATCAGATCCGGATCAGCCTTTGGAATATGAAAGAGGATCCCATTGTCCATCCCTGAGTCAAATTTCATGGGGTTTGGTCAATAATTAACCGAGATATTGAGAAACAAAATTTTTGGCCCCATTTACCACAATGTTAACTAAAATTTCAAAGTGATCCAGAATCCAGGATTTCTTCCGGATCACCCCCAAAATGAAATCAGTTCTTCCTTTTCACATTTCCAACAAACCCTGAAAATTTCATCAAAATCGGTCCATAACTTTTTGATTTATGTTGCTAAAAGACAAACAGACAAACAAACAAACAAACAAACAGACAAACAAACAGACAAACAGACAAACGCCGGCAAAAACATAACCTCCTTGGCGGAGGTAATAACAACAGAAGAGAGAACAACAGACTGTTAACGTCACATATGAACAGTTCTTCAGATAAACTATAACATAAACAACAGAACAGAACAAGTTTAACAAACTCTCCATCTCACTCCAAATCACTAAATCCATTCAATTCTTCATCGTCTGTGTCACTTCTGAGCAACTCGGCCTCAACCTCTGGAGGTACTGTATTTTAGGGGCTATTAGTTGCTCTGGATTATAAGACACACTGTCATTAAATGGTCTATTTTCGAACTTTTTTCACAAATAAACCGCACCAGACTTTAAAGGAAACACAACAGTGTGATGGGTGAGTGGTTTTGTTTGTTTGTTCGTTCACGGTGACTCTGGGCTTTGTTCAGTTGTGGCGTGTAGGGAGGTGCTGTCTGGGACCAACGGATTGTCGGCGTGTTCGCAGTGACTCAGTTGTTCAGTCGTGTCTAGAAGTGGCACATTGCGCTCGCTTTTTCGGTTCGTTCCTCCGTTCCGTTCCTCGTCGGCGTGGAGTGATGAGTGTGTCTGTGGGTGTGTTTCTCTGTGCGGTCTCTGTCTGCTCCGTGTGTGTTGTGTGTTGTTCTGGTGCGGCTTTGTAGTTTACTGAAGTCGTGCTGGGACACCTGAGTTGATTCATGTATAGGGCGCTCTGGCTTGCGGAGAGCGCGGCCGTTTTTTGATGGGGTTAGAGGCTTAAAAGCGTGTCTAATAGCCCAGAAAATATGGTAAACAGAGCGCCGCTTCCTCTTCTGTGTCGCTGTCGTCAGACTCAGCATCAGTTCCAGTTAGAATTATTCTGGTCTTTCTGAATCCCGACAGGATGGATTCGGTGTCACTGAAGTCCAGACTTTGTCCATCCATCCAGTGACTTCAGGAAAGTTTCATGGTGCATCCTCCAAGTGTCACAAGTTTCTTCTCTCACTCCAAACTTTCTTTCTGCTGCTCGATCATCGTTTTCAGCTGCAGATTTCTCTACTTGCAGTTTGTAATCTGCAAAATCTGATTTTCTTTTTTTGGAGGCATTTGTGTTCAGTCTTCTCAGTGTCTTTATGGCTGCATTCAGACTGTAGCCTGAAGTGACCCAAATCTGATTTTTTTGGCCCTATGTTCCTGTATCTGATCTTTTAATGAGTCTGAACGACACAGATCCGATTTTTTCAAATGTGACCCAGGACACTTGGATATGTGCTCCTGAAATCGATACATATCTGATCTTTTGACATGTGACTTCAGTGTGAACGGCCAAAGCGCATTCATCCACCTACACGTTATCAACAAGCCACAAACGTCACTATTCTGCACTGAAGTAGGCGAAAATTGTTAATGAACTCACTGAATGAAGCACTCACCACTCTTGGCTCCGTCTCCACATCCACATGTTCCTTTAAACGGACGTCGCTGCCGCTGTCCCACAAAACACCACGACCAAAAACCTCGTCCTTCTCCTTTTCAATCTCCTCCTTAAAACAAGTAAGTTGTTCATGTTCTGGCTCCGGTACGAGAGGAACTTTAAAATCTCCAGGTGCTCGATGCAGCGTCCATGTTTGGACAACTTCTGTAAACACAGAGACGCTCGCTGCGGTTGACGTCGTCGTGTCTCCAGTGCACATGTGGGACACTTTTGGGCCGTTTAATGTTCACACTGGAGTCACATTTAATTGGAAATGTGAACAATCTCGCAAAAACATCGGATTTCACAAAAAAACTGGAATTGAGCGTTAAACCTCTGCAGTCTGAACGTAGCCTATAAGTTTGTTTAAATGTTAAATTGTTCAGTGGTGCAGAAGTAACGGTGCGATCGACTGACATGATACAGACAGGACAGAGGCTCTTTCTGCAGGAGACATGCGCAGTAGAGCCAAGTGACAGTGGTACAGGAGGAACAGGAGCAGCAGATACTCACACACAAGACTAGAACCTCTCCACACTTCACTGTGAACATTTATAAAATATATAAGTCGCACCGGAGGATAAGTCACAGGAAACACCCAAACTATGAAAAAAACACCACTTATAGTCCAAAAAATATGGTACATAACATCATAACTATTAAGAAGTTCTTATTAATTTTGTCTTGTTTTGTCTGGTTGTTCTGGTGACATTTATCATTTTACTTCTTGGTCGGACACCAGCAAACGACACACATTTCTGTTAATTAGGGCCAAAGCTGGTCAAATTATACAATAAATTATGATTTGACAAATAAAAATAAATGACAACACTTTTATTTTAAGTAAACTGTCAGAAAAAAACTGGCTTTTTGCTCATAAATTGCTCACAAGAGTCAGTTTTGTGTAATTTAGGACCTTTAAAATTCCATAAACATGACGTAAGTGTATCTCTGATATGAGTTAAACAAGTTCAAATCAAATACTGTTTTTTTTTTTACTGATAACAATTATAATGCTGATTTATTCGTGGCCAAGTTTAAAGGTTGTATAGAGGATTTTTTTAAGGGAAGAGAAATACAGCGACAGTCCTTGTGTGTGTTTAGAATTACTGTTGACGTTTCCTGTCTAGAGGTAATTTATCAACCGACGCGCCAGTCTTTAGACCCTTCGTCTGTTTCAGTCGCACCATCGCTGGAAGGAATCTCCAAGAATCACCTCGGTTTGTCTTCGCTCCTTTTCTCCTTCTCTTCTTCTTTCAGCGACCTCAAAAACCGACTTTCTTTTGCGGCGAACCGGTCGTGGATTCTCGTCCGCCGTCGCGACAAACTTTGTGCGAAATGCGAGGAAACTACAGTTTGAAAAAGCGTCTAAGAACCGCTGCATAAACCACCTAATCCCCGCGCGCCGACGGGTCAGTTACACTAGGGAGTTTGATGGACAACCTAACAGCCAATGGAAAATGAGGGAGCCTCGTTTTCTATTGGCTGATGTTTATCTGTCCTCACTACGTCCACAGTTGATAGATTTTCATTCTTTTTTTTTTTGGTCATTATAATTACAAAGCTGCTGCGTCTCTGTAATGGTGTTTTAAACTTTCATTGACAATTTGAAACAAAAAAAAATCCTCTATACAACCTTTAAGTTTTGGATCTAAAAACAAAACTCCAGCACCTGCAGCCGCTCATACACAAGACCTGCCCATACACTGAGAATGCCAAAAAAAAAAAAGAAAAAAAAGTGTACTCTGTGTCCTTTATCTGGCAACGCAGCTCCAGTTGCGATTGCAGTACATTCTTTTGAACAATAAGAGCATAACGGCCACATACAGCCTCTAAAACGCTCAAAGCTTTCAGAGGTAATGCGTCTCTTTGGTCCCAGCTGGAGACGACACCGAGAACAAAGTCAAATCATGAAAAGAAAGGGTTAGATTAATACAGATCCATGGAGGTGTTGCCGTTGCCAAGGCTCTGAAATGCTTTAAACGAGTCTTATATAAAGGTCCGTTTAGACTCTCACGTCGAAACTGTTGACAAATGAACACAGAAAATAAAAACTGTTCTGAATCTTCTAAAAAAAAGTTGAAAAAAATTGGTTAGTCCTGGTTTAGTCCTGGTTTAGTCCTGGTTTTAGTCCTGGTTTATTCCTGGTTTTAGTCCTGGTTTTAGTCCTGGTTTATTCCTGGTTTATTCCTGGTTTTAGTCCTGGTTTAGTCCTGGTTTAGTCCTGGTTTATTCCTGGTTTTAGTCCTGGTTTATTCCTGGTTTTAGTCCTGGTTTAGTCCTGGTTTATTCCTGGTTTTAGTCCTGGTTTAGTCCTGGTTTAGGCCTGTGTTTAGTCCTGGTTTATTCCTGGTTTTAGTCCTGGTTTAGTCCTGGTTTAGTCCTGGTTTAGGCCTGTGTTTAGTCCTGGTTTAGGCCTGGTTTAGTCCTGGTTTATTCCTGGTTTTAGTCCTGGTTTATTCCTGGTTTATTCCTGGTTTTAGTCCTGGTTTATTCCTGGTTTTAGTCCTGGTTTAGTCCTGGTTTATTCCTGGTTTAGCCCAAAATGTGAAAACAGGAAAATACCGCTGCGTAATCCATTTATTTCAACAAAGTAACTGTAATCCAATTACAGAGAACAAAGTCAAATCATGAAAAGAAAGGGTTAGATTAATACAGATCCATGGAGGTGTTGCCGTTGCCAAGGCTCTGAAATGCTTTAAACGAGTCTTATATAAAGGTCCGTTTAGACTCTCACGTCGAAACTTTTGACAAATGCACACAGAAAATAAAAACTGTTCTGAATCTTCTAAAAAAAAAGTTGAAAAAATTGCCACAAAATCATATTAAAGGGCTCGTATTAAGCTATTTTATGATCCATGTTCTAATGTTGTTTCCTCGTCACAAACAGACCCGGAGTTGTGTTTCGTTTCACACTCTGTTCCCCCTTGTGATGTCGTGCGGTAATACAGGAAGTGCTCCACTGCGTTTTTAAACTCCATACGCCTTCACTAGAATCATCAGCTCATTGAATTGCCAATCTCTACCAAACGAACGTTAAAAGGTCGCTGTTAAAGGTGTAACTTTTCTGGATGAGGGTCGCCCACCTGGTTGTCTTTTTCTTGCCTGAAATGTCCCACAGTCTGGCATTAAAGTGATCGACCCCGGGGGTATTCCATGAAGCGAGTTAAAATGAAAGTCTGGCTTATTTGGGCAATACGGGTTTAACAAAGCCTCAGTTCTGTTCCACCAACGTGACTGACCAGAGGTGACCTGAGTTGCCGCAGTGACAAGAAAAAACCTAGTTGGAACCAGACTATAGCTGCGTTCAGACTGCAGCCTGAAGTGACCCAAATCCGATTTTTTTGGCCTCTATGTTCCTGTATCTGATCTTTTAATGACAGTCTGAACGACACAGATCCGATTTTTTTCAAATGTGACCCAGGACACTTGGACATGTGCTCCTGAAACTGATACATATCTGATCTTTTGACATGTGACTTCAGTGTGAACGGCCAAAGTGCATTCATCCACCTACACGTTATCAACAAGACACAAACGTCACTATTCTGCACTGAAGTCGACGAAAATTGTTAATGAACTCCGTGTCACTGAAGCGAAGCAAAAATCCGTGTATCATTCGTTCATTCGTTTTTCAATATAAAACCAAAAATAAGAAAACGAAAAAACAACAGTTTTCTTCGTTATTTGTCTCCAAAACCAAAATGAAAAAACGGATAACGATTCGTTTTTTCAGTTTTCGATTTTGTGTTTAAATGAAGAATGGAAAAAACGGATAACGTTTCCCGTTTACGTGACTTCCGTGACTGCGATGCCGAACTTTTGCACCGCGTACGGACTGAACCGGGACTGATCCAGGTCCGAGACCAGACCGAGACCAGAGCGGGACTGAGACCGGGACCAGGGGTTTAATCCTGGTTTATTCCTGGTTTTAGTCCTGGTTTATTCCTGGTTTAGTCCTGGTTTAGTCCTGGTTAGTCCTGGTTTTATCCTGGTTTAGTCTGGTTTATTCCTGGTTTATTCTGTTTTAGTCCTGGTTTATTCCTGGTTTTTAGTCCTGGTTTATTCCTGGTTTATTCCTGGTTTTAGTCCTGGTTTATTCCTGGTTTTAGTCCTGGTTTTATTCCTGGTTTAGTCTGGTTTATTCCTGGTTTAGTCCTGGTTTATTCCTGGTTTTAGTTATTCCTGTTTAGTTTTAGTCCTGGTTTATTCCTGTTTAGTCCTGGTTAGTCCTGGTTTATTCTGGTTTTAGTCCTGGTTTAGTCCTGGTTTAGTCCTGGTTTATTCCTGGTTTTAGTCCTGGTTTATTCCTGGTTTTAGTCCTGGTTTAGTCCTGGTTTATTCCTGGTTTTAGTCCTGGTTTTAGTCCTGGTTTATTCCTGGTTTTAGTCCTGGTTTAGTCCTGGTTTATTCCTGGTTTAGTCCTGGTTTAGTCCTGGTTTAGTCCTGGTTTTAGTCCTGGTTTAGTCCTGGTTTTAGTCCTGGTTTTAGTCCTGGTTTATTCCTGGTTTTAGTCCTGGTTTAG
>NW_026571047.1:30628713-30676213 GCF_026225935.1 Boleophthalmus pectinirostris
TATCCTTGAATCCTATTGGTCAGTCTAGTGTGGGTTGTAGTGGCCCCGACCGATCACAGTCTCTGTTTAAATGTGAAAAACCGAGCCATTTCTAAAGGTCGTCAAATCTCGTCTTTAGTGATACGGCGGAGGTGTCAAAAGTCGTCATTAAGGGTTCAGGGGGGTCGTCAAATGTCGTCTTCATGGGGGAAAGAGTTAACTTGAAAACTGCTGCTTCATGACATCACAAGGTGGAACAGAGCATTTTGTAGACAGATTAATAATAACACACAACTCCAGGTCTGTTTTTGAGGAGGTAACAACATTATAACACGACTTAAATATGGACACTTCAAAGATCGGTCAGCGTTTTACTTACACGTGTCCAGTCTCGTGGGCCACTACAAACGCAGAGGAGAATCCGTCTTCGTGGTTGAGGGTGCAACTCCTCAGAGGGTGGCACATCCCAGTCACGGGAGCGTAGCCTAAACACACGGAACAAAAACACAGAAAAAACAAACACTAATAATGAAGACGAGATGAAGTCCACGGCGTTAAAACCACCAGGAAATGAAAACCAAACGTGAACATGACTTTACCGTGAGAGGATGACATATAGAGCATGCATAAATTAAGACAGAAAATATATGAAATGGATATGGAATGTGATTAAACCGTACGGTGAAATGGATGGTGGTAATCTTAGAGTTTGATGGAAAATTATGAAAAGGTGGATCTGATATTTAACTAGAATATGTGAGAAATTAAAACTTGTGTCAATCAAATTCAATATTGTGGGAACTTGTGATTTGATGGCAGTATTTCTGAAAGGGCATCTGGCATAAAATTCTCTCTATCTGCAGGTTAAAAGGCGCATTGTGTAACTTTTCTGGTGGTTTCTGAGGTCCGTCAAATGCTTTTCTTCTCCATGCAGATGTCGTTGATTTGTCTGGAATGTTTCACAGTACGGCTTTAAACCTTTCTATCTTTACAGAAACCAAACTGGACCGAAGTTACAGGTCAGATCTGTGGAGAGGCGACCCCGCTCTCAGTCAGAATGTTGTTTTTCTAGGTATTTTTGAGCTCTAAAACCACTTTGAATTGAATAAATGTAAAGTAGAGCTGTTTAATGCCACACTGTGGAACATTCCAGGCAGAGTAATGACGTATCCACAGAAACAAGCAGGTGACGGACCCCCAACCAGAAAGTTACACTTGCCACGTTTACATGAGAGCTTTAATTCTGAATGAAAATAATTAAAATCTGAATAAAAATTTATTCCACTTTAAAAATACCATGTAAACACATAAATCCTAAAGAAAATTATTATTTGAATTAAACTTATTTCCAAAGTAAGTGGGTGGTTTATTACACTTTTAAAGCCAAATTAATTTATTCTTCGATCATGTAAACATTTATTCTTCTTAAAAATAATTCTGGTCGTTCGGCGCATGCTCGTTGTGTCGCCCTTCTGACGCGATCCGAACGATCCGGCTCCACCGGTTCGGACTTCGGACTTTCATCCACGTCTCTTTGGATTTGTGAGCGGGATGTGGGAGTGGGCTGAGGTAGAGCAGCCGCTGACTCAGGCTACGTTTATATGATCAGAGTCTGAATAGAAAACCGTAAAAGTGGCGTCGCGTCTTCACTTTTTATTCCGCGTTTAGACGAGTGTTTCGTGAGGAAATCTGCGTGCACACGGTGACGCAAAAGTGTGTGGAATTTGATATGGTCTGCATGTATTTAAAGCAACAAGAGCATCTTTGGACATACGAAAGTTTTCACACCACGCATTTTCATCAGCTCCTCCGTTCACAAAGTTGTCCCGCCATCTACTGGTTCTCCGGGTCTCGTCCGAATCCGTCTGACTCGCCTGCGACGACCTTGTGCATCCAGAATTTGACAGAGTTGATTGCAGATTCTTCTCTGTTCACTAATAGCGTCTCTGCAGATTCTGTACATTTGTTGGGAGCCTCCTGTAAGTTTATTAAAGCTGTCAGAGCAACTTGAAGGTCCGACGCATGGAAATGATGAAATGATATTTGTTTCTGTGTACTGTATGTTTGTGACGTAAACGTGTACGTGACCTGAGCAGATCTGACCAGAGTTTTGCGTCTTGGACAGTGTAGACCAGAGGTGTCAAACTCATTTTGGTCCGGGGGCCGTATCCAACCTACTTTGATCCCAAAGGGGCCGGATCACAAAACTCATGTCATTATAAACCCCAAAATAAACAATAAGTTCAAATATTTGTGCAGAGAAACACAAATCTATTACAGAAATCTTTTTAATTGAACAATCTCTTTCTTTTACAAAAATTTGATAATATTATGAACAAACTGAAGCTTAAAAAAAAAGAAGCAATTTCAACACAATGTTTTAACATGAACGTATGCAAATAGGAATAAGTCAATTTTCTCTTGGAAAATCTGTTGCACTCGGAACACTTCTCATTTTCTGACATTTTTGACATTTTCTGATGAGGGAGGTCACAGTCAACAGTCAAAACGATCGTCCTTTAAGAAGCGTTTGAAAAGACAATTTTGGAGACAAAGGAAGTTGGAACTGACCAGGACCCAGAATAGCTACTGGGGATGTCTTCAGCAGCTAATGGGGCTTTTTTTAAACTAAACTAAACAAGTCTTCATTTGTGCTGCTCTGGTTCTGGGAGGGGCCACGTACAGAGACGCTGGAGACGCTGCTGTGATAAACACCACAAAATTGCAATAAATTTTAATTAAAATAAAAATATTTTTGTTTTAATACTAAAATTTTAGTAAATATTAGTTCAGCTAGAATTCTTTAGTAAGGGCCAGATTAAAAGGTCTTGGAGGGACGGATCTGGCCCCCGGGCCGTATGTTTGACACCTGTGGTGTAGACGGAAACACTGCGGCGGAGTGTATTCAACTTTTCCACTCTGGAGGTGGTTTGAGATTTTTGTGTTTTTAAACCCCAAAAACGCCGTCACCGTCTAAACGAAAGGCACTTCTGATCAAATATTTTGTCGTACCTGCAAGCGTTCGCGTGTAAACAGGCCCCGAGTTTGTCTTCTTCCTCCCTTCTTCGACATTATTCCTTTGATACTTCCTAAAGCGAGAATCCTCCAGCTTCTGCTTCGTTATCAAGTTTGGATCGTGTTTGCGTTCGTGGCGTAACGACAAACCGAGACGACAAAAAAGCCGGTAGCAGCTGAAGTTTGTATTTTCTTCCGGTCGACGTAAATACGTTCGCGTCTCTGTCCAATCAGAGCCCTTCCCCACCCCCAGATGCTGAGCACAATTAAATAAAGGCAATTTAACGTGTTTTAATTCAGAATAATTAGTCTGGAATTAAAAAAAACATCATGTAAACGTGGCCAGTGTGCACCTTTGAGGCTCTGTCGACTCTGTTCGTTTGTGATTATAGTACTTTTTTTTTTTAAATATCGAGGTAATGTGTCCTCCCTCTTTCCTCCTTCATCATTTGTTTTACGCCAGATGCCCTTCCTGACATAACCTGCCACATTTACCCTGCCTTTCCCACAATGCCATGTACCTAAATGTGACAAAAACAGATAAAAAAACCAAAAGGAACGGCTAAAAAAATGAACTTTGTGACTCAGATCTCAAGGTGAAACGACTGGCAGCAAAAGCACAAACAACAAACAAAACTCGATCAGAGCTGTGCAGCGATTCAGTGCATTTTTATCAAACGTTTTCAGCTAATTTTCTTATTTTGATTTCTTTTCTTTTTTTTTTTTCATGCTGGTGGGTATTAGAAGACTCTTTGGCATGCAGTAAAAAGCAGAAGATGCAGGGACAGACAGCTGAGTGAATGCATGACTGTTACGTGATGGTTTGGACTAAAATATGAAGAATGGCTGATGATGATGATGGCGTTGGCGATGATGATGGACAACAGGGGGCGATGAAGAGCATATAAAGCCAAATGCATTGCTTTGTGAAGAGATGTAACAATAACAGTTCTATAAAACGTCGAGCAATAGTACAAAAATCATAAATAAAGACTTTACGCTTCTATATCGTCATGCATCGTTTGGTGTAAAAGCACAAAGAACAACACTGACCATGATCCTTTGCTTCTAGTGTAGAAAAAAAAACAGTTATTGATACTTCGTCGCTGATGTTATTAATATTCCCTGGGGTTGTGACGCTAAATGGAGGCTCTGCTCTGTCTGAAGCTCTGTTAGACTTTAATTTGAGTTTTGTTTTCACGCAATCTGAGCAGAAAGAGCAGGTTTAGGTGAACGACAACAGGTGAGTGAGGCAAAACTCAGGGAAGTTGGGCCTCCGTCAAACGCAAACTTACACAAAAACTATGTCAATCATTTGTGCTGCAAAAAGTTTCGTTTGTGCTCCTTTAGTTTTTGAGATAATAACGATTCTTTTATAAGTTAAATTAGGGTCAGGCAGGCCTCCAGGAAACTTCAAAACGCTCTCAAACGCCCCAAAAAGGAGTCAATCGTTTGTGTTTCGTTTGTGCTGCAAAAAGTTTCATTTGTGTAAGATATTAGCAGTTTTATTTTTGGCAAATGACGTCCGCTCAATTTAATTTCTCTCCAGCTGTCACGTAGAAACAGAAGGAGGACCCAAAACGCAGGACTGCTTCAAAGTCTTTAATGACAAATCCAAAAAAATCCAAAACTTGAACTAAGCTGCCATGACATGAGACAAGGAAAAACTCTGACAGAGACAACGGACCAACAAAGGGCAGAGGAGAACACAGGGTATAAACGCACACAGACACGGGTGAAACACATTAGGGCGAAGCAAACAATCAAGACAGGAAGTAAAACGCAAAACTACAAGCTGACAGGACAAATGTCAAAATAAAACACTAAAGGCGCACTACACTACAGGAAAAAGATATCAACATAAGCAAAAACAACGGCTACAAAAACATGACACCAGCGACTTGGTCAGAAATCAGAATACAATAGATGTTTGCAAAAACCCCGGAAGTGCGAGATCGGCACCGGCCAATCAGTGAAGAGTCATATATTCTGCGTTGTCAATGATTCTCGAGATTGAGGGTTTAAAGCCGGAATAAAGAGAATGTTTGGTGAATTTTATCAAGAGGAAAGACGTTATTGTCCTTCTTCCTACGGGATCTGGGAAAAGCTTAATATACCAGTTAGCCCCGTTAGCCGCGCATGATGTACATCACGACCAAACAGCAGCGATTGGTTAAATGACAAAAAGTAAAAGTATATGGAGTAAGAAAGCTGTCAAAAATATTCATGCGCATAAAATAGAAATCCGTGCATATTTGGCTGTAGTTGCGCATAAAATAAATATTTGTAAACTCTCAAATGAGTCCAGTCGTACATAAAATATATTGTGTGTATTTTATCCATCAGAATACGAATTGAAAAATTACGACGTCATGAATTACAATCACGAAATGAAAATTTACGATTACGCTTTCATCAGTACGAATACGAATTCACAGACGGAACTTTACTGTCAAAAAATACGTCATCACTTCACAGACATTATTCATCGAGCAGAAGAAACATCGATCAAAGATCAAGACTGCTGCAGCTCAAGTTTTGTAGCAGAGTAAAAACAGAGTAAAAGCACAAGAAGCTACAACAGAACAACAAGTGGGTTAATTAAAATCTATTGTAAAAATGTCTTGAATTCGGGAACCGAACGCTGCTGTGTAATATTGTGTAGAAACACCTCCTTTGAACGGGAAATTGCACCTATATGTTAGAAAACATAGTGGAGCCAGTTGGCGAACATCCGACGTAACGTTCTCCAGGGCTAATTAAGCAAATATCAGGTTCTCTGTAGGTTTAGATTAAAACATTCACGACTACAGCCACAGCGAGCATCAGTCAGTCTGAACCTTCATCTCAGCTGCATTTCAGACAATGGGTTTTTCATGAGTTATAATGGGTTATAATGAGCAAATCCATCCACGTTACAGTGACGTTAAACTTACTGGTAAATACTGTAAACATACCAAGGTGTTGCCTGTAAACACCAACATTAATTGTTGCTGGAAGCTGCATTAAACTGTAATGTGAAACATTTCATTAGCTGTGACGTCTGTAACCAGGACAGGACCGAGGAACTTTTGGTGGCATTTCATGCGAGAAATGCAGCTGAAGTGAAGACTGACTGATGCTCACTGTGGCTGTAGTCGTGAATGTTTGAATCTAAACCTACAGAGAACCTGATATTTGTTAATTAACCCTGGGATAACGTTACGTCGGATGTTCGCCAACTGGCTCCACTATGTTTTCTAACATATAGGTGCAATTTCCCGTTCAAAGGAGGTGTTTCTACACAATATTATACAGCAGCGTTCGGTTCCCGAATTCAAGACATTTTTACAATAGATTTTAATTAACCCACTTGTTGGTCGCTGTTGTAGCTTCTTGTGCTTTTACTCTGTTTTTACCCTCTGCTACAAACTTGAGCTGCACAGTCTTGATCTTGATCGATGTTTCTTCTGCTCGATGAATAATGTCTGTGAAGTGATGACGTATTTTTGACAGTAAAGTTCCGTGTGTGAATTCGTATTCGTACTGATGAAAGCGTAATCGTAAATTTTCATTTCGTGATTGTAATTCATGACGTCGTAATTTTTCAATTCGTATTCTGATGGATAAAATACACACAATATATTTTATGTACGACTGGACTCATTTGAGAGTTTACAAATATTTATTTTATGCGCAACTACAGCCAAATATGCACAGATTTCTATTTTATGCGCACGAATATTTTTGACAGCTTTCTTACTCCATAAAAGTACCCGCCTACAGTCGAGCGAATGAATTCCCACGCTCTGAGGTCAGACGGTTTCTACGAAGTGAAACCCAAAACATGCTGCAGGTCTCCAGGAAGAACAGATGATAGCCAAGGTTAATGTAAAAACTGTGCGCTGTCCCTGTCTCAAATAAATAAATAAATTAAATAAATAAACAAACCGAAATCGGCTGATGAATCAGACTAAATGACGTCGTCCTGCCCCTCAAAATGTTAAATATCCTCAAAACAGGCAGAAAATTATACGGAAAGTTTGTATTTGGTTTGTGCTGTTTTGTGTTGTTTCATTTATGTTTGTATATTTCTAAAATTATTAATTATTATCATCATTTCCGCTCAGCTGTTTAGTTCGGCTCGGCAAAACTAGTGAAGAGAAACAATCTGAGGCTGTGGAAAAGTCTGTATAATTATATAAAATATGAATCAAAAGGAAGTTACTAAAGACGGATACAGACTTTTCCACAGCTTCAGATTGTTTCTCTTCACTCGTTTTGTGGAGTTTTGCTGAAGCCGCTGCGGAAATGACGTCAATATCATTTCCACAAAATAATAATTAATCATTTTAGAAATATAATCACACAAATGAAAACTGTCACAGCACAAAACAACACAAAGGAGGTACAATACTGTTTTGAGACTATTTAACATTTCGAGGGGCTGGACGACGTCATCGGCCGAAAATAAAACTGCAAATATCTTCAGAACAATAATCACACAAACAAAACATTTTGCAGCACAAACAATTGACATAATTTTGGGTGTTTTAGAGCATTTTGAAGCTTCCTGGGGGCTGGCTGACTCATATTTGACCTGTAAAAAAATGTTAATACTAAAAAATTTAAGCTGCACAAACAAAACATTTTGGAGCAGAAAACAGCCCAAATGATTGACATAGTTTCTGTGTAGGTTTGCGTTTGATGAGGGGCCAACTTCACGCAGGTGTGAGGCACAGTCACAATCAAAACAACAGTTTTTCAATTTGTCACTCACCGTTTTGTTGAAAATCAAACTCCTAAAGAGGATCATGAACACTTGGACTGATCACAGGCTCCTGAAAACATCCTGTGTAAATCCATTTTGTATTTTGTCTTGAGTTTTCAGACTATCTTGTAACATTTTTGGCAGTGTTTGCTAATGTGTGCATTGTGTCACCGTGGTAACTCCAAAATATTCTGCCAAAAGAGATGCATGTAGAGCACCCCCAGTGTGATCTCACTGCGAAGTATCAATAAACATGTTTTAAAGGGACAGTTCGGAATTTTGGACATAGGGCCTCATTTCCTCGTGATCCAGAGTTTTGGAGACACTTCTTAAAATATTACATCCAAATCTGTGTATCATTCGTTCATTTGTTTTTCAATACAAAACCAAAAATAAGGAAACAAAAAAACAACAATTTTCTTCATTATTTGTCTCCAAAACCAAAATGAAAAAACAGATAATGATTAGTTTTTTTCAGTTTTCGATTTTGTGTTTAAATGAAGAATGGAAAAAACGGATAACGGCCGTTTCCCGTTGACGTGACTTCAGTGACTGCGATGCCGGACTTTTGCGCTGCATAAGGACTGAACCAGGACTGATTCCAGGTCCGGGACCAGACCAGGAGCAGACTGAGATCAGGACTGAGACCGAGACTGAGACCGAGACTGAGACCAAGACCAGGCCGGGACCAGACCGGAGGCTCAAAGCCCACGGCAGGGCCAGAGATCAAAGCTGAGGCTCGGACCCCGCGAAGGCTCGGAGTCAAAGCTCGGAGTCAAAGCTCGGAGTCCACTCTGGTTCCGCTCTGGATCCCAGTCTGGTCCCGGACCTGGTTCAGTCCTGGTTCAGTCCGTATGCAGCGCAAAAGTCCGACATCACAGTCACAGGAGTCACGTAAACGGGAAACGGCCGTTACCAGTTTTTTCCATTTTTCATTTAAACACAAAATCGAAAACTGAAAAAATGAACCATTATCTGTTTATTCATTTTGGTTTTGGAGACAAATAATGAAGAAAACTGTTGTTTTTTCATTTTCTTATTTTTGGTTTTACATTGAAAAACAAACGAACGAATGATACACGGATTCATCCAGTCCTTGGTCATAATTATCCTACTTCTAAAATGATTCTGTCAACACAGACATTCACATGGACAGTCTGGTGTAATAATAGATTTGTTTCAGGTGTTTTGTGGAGTGGGTAAAGGTTTTTAGTAGCAGGATAAATATGACCATTGACATGCAAAAGTCTAGCACCAGTGACCTCTGCAAACACAAGGACTGGATGGAATATTTATAAAAGTGTCTCCACACGTCTCCAACGCTCTGGATCACGAGGAAATGACGTCCTATGTCCAAAAAATTCCGAACTGTCCCTTTAATCTGCTTTGGAATACGACTGTCATGAAGTAATACACGTTTTTTGACAGAAAAAGCAGCAGTACAAGATCAGATAACAGTTGAAAAAAGCGTGATAACACCGTCGTACAGATCCCTCTTTAAAATAGGACATGCAAACCCGTGTAAATAAAGTATTAACACATCAAATTGTCGTTTGAGACTGAGATATTGTTACATCTCTCGTGTTGGTTGCGTCTGCAGGACATGGAACAAACACACTGCACATCACACGTGTCAGGCAAAACATGAAAATAATCACATTTAAATTAAATAAAAAACTTATTTCTCTTTAGATGAAGATCAGCACCCAGCAGCCAAGCCACAGAGCTAATTATGATCGTTATGATAATTACGATAACTGCTAATGACAACAGAAGAAACATAACACCTGATGAGTGTCTAACCCTGCTGTTACAACACTGCAAAAACACCAGGGAGAGAAATCTAACTGCACTTCAAATCATTTCATTTCATTTCATTTGACAAAACTAAAGTCAATTAAGTTGTAAAATGTGGTTTAAAGTGGACGTATCATGCATTATTTATCATTATTTATTTTTTTGGCATTTATATTTCATGTTTTTGAAGTTATAATATCATTTCTGTCGGGAAAACAAAGTCACACTTCAAAATGAACTGATCTGTGTTAAAGATCTGAGCTGCAGAAAAACGCACGGACCCGGAAAAATCCTTTAGGTCGAGTTCGGCCGTGGGGCTGTTTACTCTGTGTTCAAAGTGAATCCATAACAAGTGTGTTCAGAGAAAGAAGAGCTTGTGATAAAAGAAACACGTGTGAATCAAGAAAAGGAAAAAAAAAGGTTCCTCAGGTCCTCAGGTTTATTGTTTTTTTGTGTGTTTTATTCTCTACTTTTCGCCTTCACTGCCATAATCGAAATAAAACGAAAACACATTTTTTATGAGCTCAAAAATGAAACAGCTGCATGATACGTCCCCTTTAACATTTTACACTAAAGGTGCACTGTGTAACTTTTCTGGTGGAGGATCTGCCGCCTGCTTCTGTCCATGAAGATGTTGTTGCTTTGTCTGGTGTTTCCACATTCCTGTTTCCATGGTAAAGAGCAAAGACACGCCACCAGGCCGAGTTACAGCTCAGATCTATGCAGATGTGACCCAGTTTACGGAAAGAATTAGGGGTGTAACAGTTCACAAGAATCATGGTTGGGTGTGTATCTCGGTTTTGACGTCACGATTCGGTTAATTTATGGTTTACAGTTTGGGAACAAAATGCCAAACCATTAGTGTGTTTATTAAAGCAACAATTTGGGGGGATTTGGGAAATTAAAATAAGTGCTGCTTGGTAATACTAATAAGTTAAATAAAATATTCTTACAAATGTATGAAATATTATAAAAAATAAATTCCTTGTAAACAGAAAACTAATCTTTTCAAAGAGTAAAACGCAGCAAGAACAGTTCCAGCATGAAGTTTTACTCAATCTTCATATTTTTAGCCAGAAAAAACAACTTGAAAAACCACAAAAAGGAGAAGAAAAAAAAAACATTTTGCAGTGAGTGCAGATCTGCAGCAGTGATAATGTCCCCAGCTGTTGAAAATACCCTTTCTGTAGAGACAGAGGTCGCAGGTATGGAGAGGAGGAGATTCTGGCGAAATTGAGGATCGTAACAACCGCAGTTTTACAAGGATTCACGTGGCCGCCGGGATGTGTTCTTTCATCCCTATTGTTCATACTCTACACCAATAAGTGTCAGAGCACCTATGAGAATAGAACAATAATAAAATATGCAGATGATTCTGTCATTGTGATTTTGCTTCACAAAAATGAAAACCAACATGGGCCAGTTGTTGAGGACTTTGTAAAATGGTGTGAAGAGTCAAATCTACACCTGAATGTGTCTAAAACGAAGGATATGATTATCAACTTTCGAAAACAAGCGCCTCAGTGTGACGTCACAGAGATAAAGGGGCAGACAGTCGAGTGTGTGACTCATATAAATATCTTGGAACAATCATTGATTCAAAATTGAGTTTTGACGATAATTGTTCTGGTGTGTGTAAAAGAGGCTCCAGCGTCTTCACTGTCTGAGAAAGTTTTCCTTTTACCATGTAGACAGAACCATGATGACACTGTTTTATAAAACATTTATGGAATCAGTTTTAACGTTTTCATTGGTCTCGTGGTTTGGGAGCGTCTCTGATAAAAGCCAGAACTCCCTGAATCAGTCGGTTAAATGGGTGAGGTAGGTGATTGTTCATCCTCAGAGCCGCTGGACTCTGGACTCGAGACACTTACAGACGACGTCCCAGAGGATTTTAAGAGACGTGCAACATCCACTAAACTCAGAGTTTCAGCTGCTTCCCTCTGGTCAGAGGTTTTTAGTCCCAAGATCTAGAACGAATCGTTTTAAAAGGAGCTTCGTTCCGGCTGCTATCGGACTTATGAATAAATTGTAATCTATTTATCTAAGATTGTGTGTTTTTAACATATTTAAGATTTATTTATTGTGATTTTAGACAAGTGTGATGGATGATTTTAATTGGTTGTTTATGGAACAAACCATTCTGCGCTGGAGCTCTGTAACACTTTATTGTAACACTTTATTGTAACACTTTATTGTGTTTTTATGTGTGTTTTGTGGATGAATGAAATGTGAAATGTGGAACCTGTCTCTTAAATCTGCAAAGCAAATTTACCTACGGGTACGAATAAAGCAACCTAACCTAACCTAAGCCCTAACTATAAAGCACTGCGGGAAACACTGACACCCCAGTCACGGACGAGTTCTCATGAATACTAAAGAGCCGAGCTTTCCGTGTAGCTGCACATGTAGCGGCGGAATGTAAACACACACAAAATGCGCAAACTCACTCGTGCAAACGTCCCTTACTGAAACGGTTTGGCACGAATACATGTACCGTTTCACCCCTAGTAACACAGTAATACAAGTTTTTCGTGGTATGTTTGAGCAATAAAACCTGAATATACCTGTATCTGCAATAATACATACAAAGATACGTTTAATACTGTGAAACATTCAAGGCAAAGCTTTATCATCACCATGGAGAGTTACAGTTACACAGTGCACCTTTAAGTTTTTTTTTACTGTGTTTTTTTTTTTTTTTTTTGTTCGCCCCAAACCTCTGCAGCTCTGTCCCGGGTCTATATTTGTCTGGAGAATGTGGCGTCTCGGAGCTAAACTCTGAGGACAGTGTGTGAAGTCTGCTCTGACCTGCGCCGCCTCTGATGCCCTCCCAGAGACGGAGGTGCAAGGTGGGTTTGTTATGTCAACACTGCCGCTGCCATGGCGACGCTCAGGTGGCAGGTACGCCCACCGTCAAACACACGGGGGCTTCCACTGCGGAGCTTTACATTCGGAAGAGGTTTGGACTTTTTCTTATTTTTGAAAAGCACGTACATATTTTTTACTTTTCGCTTAAATTAATGATATTTGACTTTTCTGCAAACCACTAAGAGACTAAATATTTCATGTACAATTGAACATCAGATCAGAAAAATAAAGCAACACCACGTAAATCCACGGAAAAATGAAGTTAAAACCATACTTCGGAACATTCTTCATGGAGTTAGACCAGTTTTATGCTAAACTGTGAAGTATTATAGTCAAAGAAACAACATTTCCATGGAAACGAGCTGGAACAGATCCTCCTCCTGGTCAAATAAGAGTCAGGTTTGTGGACATGCGAGCCCGATTACAGTGTTTACGTTATGTTTCTTTATCAAAGACACCCTAAATTTAAAAAATTGTGGACTATCTTTTGGCTAAAAAGTGTTGCGATGGGGATTTAAAAGGTACACCGTAAAAAAACACTTAATTTTAATTTAATTTGTTAAAAATCTTGAATCTTGCTGAGGAACCTCCTGTACTTGAAAAGCAAAGTGACACATGAATATTCTTGACGCCTGTTTTGACCATAACTTGACATTTTTTGACATTTAAAAACTCGAGTAGCTTTGGTGCAAATATTTAAATACATTTTTCTTCTATACTCTGCGTTAGTCGTAGACGATCTTAAAGTCGCGGTGACTCAGACGGCTCCACGCGGTCGACCTAATGATCCACGTGAGTCACAGGTTCAGAGGAGACGGCTCTTTGGACTGTCAGGAAATGACACGGAGAAAATACTGAAACTTTAAAAATGTCACTTATTTCTGGTGCGTATGAGAGGTCAGATCACTCACTTCACTCAAACACAGTTAACATTATTAGTCATACTGTGATTGTGTCTGTTCTATAGTGGGTATTTTGACCATATTATGATTTTTATACATTTTCCCCAACTCCAGGCTGCATAAACGTGAATTCTTTTTGAATATGAGCATATCAGGTGATCAGTGTTGGGGAGTAACTGATTACATGTACCGGCGTTACGTAATCAGAGTACAAATTATGAGTAACTGTATTCGGTTACAGTTACTGTTTCAATGAGTGGTAATTGGATTACAGTTACTTTGCTGAAATAAGTGGATTACAAGGCGGTATTTTCCTGTTTTCACATTCTGTGCTACCTCCCATTTATTTATTTTTTATTTCGGTAATTTCACTCATTGCCGGAAACCCACACAGAACGCGAGCGATGTAAACGTCATGTTAACGTTGGCAGCGTCAGTCACACAATGGACGAGGTCGAAGAGCCAGTAGAACAGAGCAGCAGTGCACAGGTAAAAACACATTTGTGTCTTGGAAATTCTTCTCCCGTCGTGAGATACAAACACACACCTTCATCATCGTCATCGACCTGAGAACGCGCGGGTCATGTCTCCTTCCGTAGTTACTGCGCGGACACCGACGTCCTCACGTGCGCCGCGTGTGGACCGTGTTTTCTCGCGTACGCTGCGTACATCGCGCTCCCTCCTGTGACCCTCTAAAACCAGGACTAAACCAGTCCAGGACTAAACTAGGACTAAACTAGGACTAAACCAGGTCTAAACTAGGGACTAAACTAGGACTAAACCAGGACTGAACCAGATCTAAACTAGGACTAAACCAGAACTAACCAGGTTGAAAATCAGGACTAGACTAAACCAGGACTAAACCAGAACTAAACCAGGTCTAAAATCAGGACTAAACCAGGACTAAAATCAGGACTAAACCAGGACTAAAACCAGGACTAAACCAGGTCTAAACAATATGACACCTAACAGTAGGTTAGACTTGAATAATTTTAAGGTGATTTGATATAAACCTAATTTCTCTATCAATAATATTTTTAATATGGTTAAGGAAAGGCTGATCTTGTTATTGTCTTTTAACAGACAAAACATCTTATGTTAAAATATCCTTGTCTTTGTTTCTCTACAGCAAACAGTTGCTTATTCATGGAGACTTGGGCTCAACAGACAATTTGAAGACAACAAACAAGAATTTTCAGGATGTGGTTGCTACATTCACGTTTTAAAAAGCATGACAATATCAAGTAATCCAAAGTAATCAGATTACGTTACTCACTTTAAGTAATTTAATGGATTATGTTACAAACTACATTTTGGGGTCTGTAATCTGTAATCTGTAAGGGAATACATTTTAAAAGTCACCTTCCCAACACTGCAGGTGATGAGTATTTGTGTGGCTTAAGGAGATCAACACCTAATATTAATTAAGGCGTGTAGAATTATCAGGCAGCGTCTTTTCCTCCGGTAAAATGGGCCAAAAAAGAGATTTAACTGACTCAGAAATTGTAAAAAAGTGTTCCAGAGGGATGCAGCGCTCTTGAAATTGCAAAGATACTGGGGCGTGGTCACAGAAGCATCAGGCGCTCAGTCGTCCAGGTAGAACTGAATTTGTCAACTGGACGAAAGTTTATTTTGGTCAGATATTTTTCGCAGTTCATCCAAGCTGCTTTTTCAGTTCTGGTGAAAATGCTGGTGGACACTTCCTTGAATAATTAATGTTAATATGACCCCACACTCACACAAGTTCAATAATTCTAGATAACAAACGGAAACTGTAAACAAGTAGGGTGTTATTTTCAGAGTACCGTATTTTTCAGACTATAAGGCGCATTTAAAATCCTTTAATTTTCTCAAAAATCGACAGTGCGCCTTATGTATTAATTCTGGTTGTGCTTACTGACCTCGAACTGATTTTATGTGGTACACGACACTCAAAAATCTGTCAAAATGTTTTAGTACGACTTTGGTAAGATACAAAGTCGCACCGTTTGATGGTTTGGATCAGAGGCCTCCCAGAGTTAGTCTGACAGAAGCTGAACCGCATCAGCAGCACAAGGAGCGAGCTGTTTTTTCAGTGCTTATAGTTTATGCAAATGAGCCATGTGGTTTTAAGTTTCGTTCTGTAAAACATAAACAAATGTGCGCAAAGCTGCATTAAACACATTATTACTCAATGTATATTTGAGTCGTCCTCGTAGGAAATAAAAAAACAAATTTAAATGATCCACCCACATTCACATTCATAATCCACATTCGCCAAGACGTTGTCGGACGAATTACGCCACGATGGATCGTGGACGCCTGGACTAAGGGATCAGCCTCAACTGTCATCTGTTTGTTTCGCTTAAAGGGATAGTTTGGATTTTTTGACATGAATCTTTATACTGTATAGTGAATCTGTTCGCGCAGTGATACGAACGGAGAGAAAATATTGCCAAGCGATAATGAGGCCTGACGATGGTTTTGTCATGCAAACATATCACTCTTTTGAACACATATTGTTTTGAGAAGAAAAACGCTTTATTTTAATGTCCCCAGCCAACTTGCCGGATTACTTTCGTCAGCACTGAAAAAAAAACGGCCAGTATCTCGGCTCACCGGACGCTGTCGGGGGTAAGTCGGTGTGGATGCACGACACTGCTCACGGGGATGACAGACTCATGTCAAAAATCCCGAAATATCCCTTTAATGCCCCTTATAATCCGGTGTAACTCATGTATGAAAATAGACGAGAGAATTCAACATTATTGATATTGCGCCTTATAGTTCGAAAAATACGGTAGTTTCAGAGTAGTTTCAGTGTAGTTAGCTCCTCCTTTCAGGCAGAAATGAGGCAGTGTCCACCAGCATTTTGACCAGAACTGAAGAAGCAGCTTGGATGAACTGTGAAACGTATTAATCCGTGTATCATTCCTTCATTCGTTTTTCAATATAAAACTAAAAATAAGAAAACGAAAAAACAACAGTTTTCTTCATTATTTGTCTCCAAAACCAAAATGAAAAAACAGATAATGATTCATTTTTTCAGTTTTCAATTTTGTGTTTAAATGAAGAATGGAAAAAACGGATAACGACTGTTTCCTGTTCACGTGATTTCAGGGACTGTGATGCCGAACTTTTGCACCACGAATACGGACTGAACCAGGACTGATCCAGGTCCGGGACCAGAGCTCTTAGTTCGGTTCATTTTCGTTGGTGTGAAAGCGTCAGTCGGATGCTGCACCACCTCGGAACCAGCCGCAGGTTCTTGAGCGCGGAGGACCGGAGCAGCCCGTCCGGACCTGTAGTCCACAGCGCATTCTCACTTTCCCCACACGGAACGAGCGCGCAGACGATGACACGGAACCACTCTGGTCCCGGTCTGGTCCCGGTCTCAGTCCCGCTCTGGTACCGGACCTGGATCAGTCCTGGTTCAGTCCTGAAGTCACTGAAGTCACGTAAACGGGAAACAGCCGTTATCCGTTTTTTCATTTTGGTTTTGGAGATAAATAACGAAGAAAACTGTTGTTTTTTCATTTTCTTATTTTTGGTTTAATATTGAAAAACGAATGAACGAACGACACACGGATTCGTATTCAACCTAAATAAACTTTTGTCCAGTTGATAAATTGAATTCCTCCTTTTGCCATCAGACGTTTTGTTGCGAACAGTCAACAGTGTCACAAGAAACGTGTTGAGAAAAAAAAGACACAAATTAACTGCAAAAGAAGCTGGCAGGAACCCATCACCCTCAAAAACTGAGCCCCACCTGCAGAGCCCAGAAGTACAAGACGTTCAGTGCCAACGTGATGAGGCACAGTTAAAATCATTACACTGAAAGAAGACATTTTGTTCTTCTCTATAATTATAATCTGTCACACCCGCGGGTCGTTAAAATTTGCACATTTTGAAACGTAATATTCTACTCTAATATTAAAACCACTGACTTCCACATTAGAAAACGGCGGTGCCCAGTGGGAGCTGACGGAGCCGTAAAAGTCATCGTATAATCATAATGTTAAAAAGGGTCAAAGCTCGTCTAAATTCATAAATATAAAACTCTTGGCCTGCGTTCAAACCGCCGCCATCTTGGTACTGGGCTTCCATGGTCTTAAGTCAACGAACGTCATTTGACTAAAGCTTTTTTACAATATCCGGACTTTTGCGACACATACGGACTGAACCAGGACTAAACCAAGACTAAAACAGGACTAAACTAGGACTAAACCAGGTCTAAACCTAAAGCAGGACTAAGCCAGGACTGAACCAAGACTAAAACAGGACTAAACTAGGACTAAACCAGGTCTAAACCAGGACTAAACCAGGACTAAACCAGGACTAAACCAGGACTAAACCAGGACTAAACCAGGACTAAACCAGGACTAAACCAGGACTAAACCAGGACTAAACCAGGACTGAACCAAGACTAAAACAGGACTAAACTAGGACTAAACCAGGTCTGAACCAGAAATAAACCAGGACTAAACCAGGACTAGACCAGGACTAAACCAGGACTAAACCAGGACAAAACCAGGACTAAAACAGGACTGAACCAAGACTAAAACAGGACTAAACTAGGACTAAACCAGGTCTGAACCAGAACTAAACCAGGACTAGACCAGGACTAAACCAGGACTAAACCAGGACTAAAACAGGACTGAACCAAGACTAAAACAGGACTAAACTAGGTCTAAACCAGGTCTGAACCAGAACTAAACCAGGACTAAACCAGGACTAAACCAGGACTGAACCAGGACTAAACCAGGACTAAACCAGGACTGAACCAAAACTAAAACAGGCTTAAACCAGGTCTAAGCCAGGACTGAACCAGGACTAAACCAGGACTACAACAGGACTAAACCAGGACTACAAAACCAGGACTAAACCAGGACTAAACCAGGACTAAACCAGGACTGAACCAGGACTACAACAGGTCTAAACCAGGACTAAACCAGGTCTAAACCAGGTCTAAACCAGGTCAACACTACTTCTTGGTGTGTGGGAAACACTCAAATCGCCTTGTCCCCGACTGATGTTCATTCATTTAAAGCAGTGCATCCCAGTACCAAGATGGCGGCCTTGTTGACGCATTCGTTCCTATAAACAGATGTCGTCAATGTGACATCTAGCGTTCTATAACAATTATCTTCTTTACACTATAGTAATGACTAAACTGATAAAAAAATAAATGAAAACACCTGTATTGTTAAATCAAAGTTAAATTTGTCAGAAAAAAAGTGTTACTTGCACATGAGCCTTGCCTCTCCACAGATCTGACCCTGGAGTAAAGCAGGTCCTCCACCCGAAAAGCTACAGAGTGCACCTTTAAGACTCCTCACCTCACAGTTTAAAGGTTGTGTGTTCTATTCCCAAACAGAAATTTACAGAAAAATCAAATATCAAATAAAACAATAATAACATAAATCCAAAAGGCATTTTCGTTTGCATTATTGGAGCTTTGGCAATTTCAAGTTGGTAACAGTTTCAAGTGGGTAGTGTGAGGGAAGTGTCTTGCTCAATAGCCCAACAAAAAAATGCAATAGTTTAAAAAGGAACATAACGGCTTTAGCTTTATACACCAGCTATTCTACCCACCTCTGATCATCACAAAACCACGTCTGTTTTTTCACTACATGCCAAAAACTCCAGAGAACTCGTGTCAGGTTGGCCTTAAAAACCGAATCTAAACCCGAAAAACACTTAAAGAGGGAGTATTACGCTTTTACTGGATGTTCGCTGCGATTAACGTAACAAATTTAGGTCACCGTGTTGCCTTTTGTTGTTTTGAAAACGGTTTCGACGCCTCCCGTGACTTTGCTCTCCACGCTAAGTCGCTCCCCCTTCGGAGCGTCCCAATAACGAAACCGCAGCACGTCACAGCTGTTGTTGTTGTTGTGAAGTTGTTTTGTACAGTTTTGTGTCACGTTTTTTGCGTATTTACGGAGGATTTATGTCGAGTGCATTGTGTAACTTTCCGCCACTTGCTCGAACGTTATTAGTTGCTTGGAATGTTCCGGGGTGTGGCATTAAGCTCTATCTCCGCGGAGACAAACGTGTGATGCCAGCAAGCCAAGTTCTGAGGAGGTTTTTCAAGTTTTTTAAGTGTTTTGGAGAGAAATAAAATCACCTGTAATTGAATAAAAGCAGAAAGGATAAGTTTAATGCCCTACTGTGGAACATTCCAAAGCAAAACTATGCAATGTCTGTGAAAGCAACACTCCATTTGAAAGTTACACAGTGCACCTTTAAGGACGTTTCGAGTAGGGCCCAGGAGAGATCACTGCACAGCAAAAATTGGAGTGTTAAAATTGACTCTCACAGAATCAATTTTAACATTTTCTCAGGGTTTATTTGAGTCCAATCTGTTCTAGAGTTAATTAAGTTGTTAATTAAGTTACACTGGACCAAAGGTTCCTGTTTAACCCCGAAATCAAGAGTTATATTAACATTTTGAGAGTAAACGGATAATACTTTTAGGGTTATTCTGATTCAGCGAAACAATAAACAACACACAGAGATGTTTTATTTTTACACTATTTTAGTTAATTTAAGATGAAATTATGAACAAAACTGGTTCAAACTGGTTTTCTCTCGCAGGAGTTTGAAGTGATAAGTGGAAGGTGCCAAATTAACACAAGTGGAAGTTGAATTAACACTAGAGGAAGTTGAATTAACACTAGAGGAAGTTGAATTAACACTAAGGAAAGTTGAATTAACACTAGTTAAGTTGAATTAACACTAAGGGAAGTTGAATTAACACTAAGAGAAGTTGAATTAACACTAGAGGAAGTTGAATTAACACTAAGAAAGTTGAATTAACACTAAGGAAGTTGAATTAACACTAGAGGAAGTTGAATTAACACTAGAGAAGTTGAATTAACACTAAGGGAAGTTGAATTAACACTAGAGGAAGTTGAATTAACACTAAGAGAAGTTGAATTAACACTAGAGGAAGTTGAATTAACACTAGAGGAAGTTGAATTAACACTAAGAGAAGGTGAATTAACACTAAGAGAAGTTGAATTAACACTAGAGGAAGTTGAATTAACACTAGTTTAAGTTGAATTAACACTAGAGGAAGTTGAATTAACACTAAGAGAAGTTGAATTAACACTAGAGGAAGTTGAATTAACACTAGTTTAAGTTGAATTAACACTAGAGGAAGTTGAATTAACACTAAGGAAAGTTGAATTAACACTAGAGGAAGTTGAATTAACACTAAGAGAAGTTGAATTAACACTAAGAGGAAGTTGAATTAACACTAGAGGAAGTTGAATTAACACTAGAGGAAGTTGAATTAACACTAAGGAAGTTGAATTAACACTAGAGGAAGTTGAATTAACACTAGAGGAAGTTGAATTAACACTAGTTTAAGTTGAATTAACACTAGAGGAAGTTGAATTAACACTAAGGGAAGTTGAATTAACACTAAGAGGAAGTTGAATTAACACTAGAGGAAGTTGAATTAACACTAAGAGAAGTTGAATTAACACTAGAGGAAGTTGAATTAACACTAGAGGAAGTTGAATTAACACTAAGAGAAGGTGAATTAACACTAAGGGAAGTTGAATTAACACTAGAGGAAGTTGAATTAACACGAATAATTAACACTAAGGGAAGTTGAATTAACACTAGTTTAAGTTGAATTAACTTCAAACATATCAACTCTTGCAAATAAGCCCAATCCGAATCCCCATTTAACTTTCTAATAGTTAAAATAACACTTTTTGTTATTGTTTTGTCACTGTTTAACACTTTTTTGTGTTTAAAACAACTCTAAAATATTTTACTCTGAAATTTTAACCCTCCAGTTTTTGCTGCGTAGACGCGTGGAAGTTTTTGATGAGAAGTTTTAACGTTATAACACGGTAGAAATCTCCAAAAAAAAAAAAAGTCAGTTTCGCATAATACCCCCTCTTTAAGTTTTGTGTTTTCCCTTTTTTTGACCTTACCATTTTTACACCCATATTTTGACATTTTTTCAACCCTCATTTTGACGTTTTTACACCCTTTTTGTGGCGCTTACCTGGGCCAACCTCAGTGTGAGTGAACAGTGGTCAGTCTGCACAGTCCCAGATCGAGCGCGGTACAGTACCTTGCATACCTGCTGGACCAAAGTCTTGCCTGGTGAGGAAGATGGCGTGGTCGTGGTACTCGGCGTGCTCCGGGTCACGTCTCTGCTGAGTGTTTGCCCAACGGCACACCTGCTCCAGAGAACGGGACGGGTTTCCACGCTCGATCAGGCTGATGGACTGCAACGGAGAGAGAGAGAGAGAGAGGGAGAGGGGGAGAGAAAAGAGTGGGGAAAGAGAGGGGAGAGAGACAGAGGAGGGAGAAGAGAGAGACGAGAAAAGAAAGAGAAAAGGTAGAAAAGGAGAGAGGGTGACAGGAGAGAGAGATTAAAAAAAGGGGAGAGAGGGGAGAGGGAGGGTGAGAGAAGAGAGAGGGGATGGGGTAAGAGAGAGAGGGGAGAAAGGGAAAGAGAGAATAGAGAAGGGAGAGGGGGAGAGGAGAGAAATAGAGAGGAGAGAGAGAGAAAGAGAAGGAGGGAGGGAGGGAAGAAAGGGGTGTTGAGGGGAAAGGGGGAGAGAAAAGAGTGGGGAAAGAGAGGGGAGAGAGACGGGGGAGGGAGAAGAGAGAGACGAGAAAAGAAAGAGAAAAGGAGAAAGGAGAGAGGTGACAGGAGAGAGAGATTTAAAAAGGGGGGAGAGGAGAGAGAGAGAGGGCAGAGAAAAGAGGGGAGAGGGAGGGTGAGAGAAGAGAGAGGGGATGGGGTAAGAGAGAGAGAGGGGAGAAAGGGAAAGAGAGAACAGAGAAGGGAGAGGGGGAGAGGAGAGAAATAGAGAGAGGGGAGAGAGAGAAAGAAAGAGGGAGGGAAGAAAGGGGTGTTGAGGGGAAAGGGGGAGAGAAAAGAGTGGGGAAAGAGAGGGGAGAGAGACGGGGAGGGAGAAGAGAGAGACGAGAGAAAAGAAAGAGAAAAGGAGAAAGGAGAGAGAGATTAAAAAAAAGGGGAGGGAGGGGGCAGAGAGAAAGAGGGGAGAGGGAGGGTGAGAGAAGAGAGAGGGGATGGGGTAAGAGAGAGATGGGAGAAAGGGAAAGAGAGAACAGAGAAGGGAGAGGGGGAGAGGAGAGAAATAGAGAGGGGAGAGAGAGAGAGAGAGAGAGAAGAGGGAGGGAGGGAGGGAAGAAAGGGGCGTTGAGGGGAAAGGGGGAGAGAAAAGAGTGGGGAAAGAGAGAGGGGAGAGAGACGGGGGAGGGAGAAGAGAGAGACGAGAAAAGAAAGAGAAAAGGAGAAAGGAGAGAGGGTGACAGGAGAGAGAGATTAAAAAAAGGGGAGAGAGGAGAGAGAGAGGGGGCAGAGAGAAAGAGGGGATGGGGTAAGAGAGAGAGGGGAGAAAGGGAAAGAGAGAACAGAGAAGGGAGAGGGGGAGAGGAGAGAAATAGAGAGGGGAGAGAGAGAGAGAGAAAGAGGGAGGGAGGGAAGAAAGGGGCGTTGAGGGGAAAGGGGGAGAGAAAAGAGTGGGGAAAGAGAGGGGAGAGAGACGGGGGAGGGAGAAGAGAGAGACGAGAAAAGAAAGAGAAAAGGAGAAAGGAGAGAGGGTGACAGGAGAGAGAGATTAAAAAAAGGGGAGGGAGGGGGCAGAGAGAAAGAGGGGATGGGGTAAGAGAGAGAGGGGAGAAAGGGAAAAGAGAAACAGAGAAGGGAGAGGGGGAGAGGAGAGAAATAGAGAGGGAGAGAGAGAGAGAGAGAAAGAGGGAGGGAGGGAGGGAAGAAAGGGGCGTTGAGGGGAAAGGGGGAGAGAAAAGAGTGGGGGAAGAGAGGGGAGAGAGAGGGGGAGGAGAGAAGAGAGAGACGAGAAAAGAAAGAAAAAGGAGAAAGAGAGGAGATATTAAAAAAGGGGGAGAGGAGAGAGAGAAAGAGGGATGGGGTAAGAGAGAGATGGGAGAAAGGGAAAGAGAGAACAGAGAAGGGAGAGGGGGAGAGGAGAGAAATAGAGAGGGGAGAGAGAGAGAGAGAGAGAGGAGAGAAAGGGAGAGAGGGAAGATGAGAGAGGGAAGAATAAGGCATAGTGGGTAAAGAAGAGAGAAAAAGAAAGGGGAGAGAGATGGAAGAGGAGAGAGAAGGAACAGGGGGTAAGAGAGAGGGGGAGAGGAATGAGAAGGAGAGAGAAACGGAGAGAGGGGAGAAGAGAGAAGGCATAGGGGATGAGAGAGGGGGGGAAAAAACGGAAAAAGAGAGAGGGAACAGAGAGGGGAAAGCAAGGAAGAGGGGGGTGAGAGAGGAAAGAAAGGGAGGGTGGCAAAGAGAGGGGAGAGAAAGAGAAGAGAAAAAGGAGACAGGAGCGAGAGAGAGGGTAAGAGACAGGGAGAGAGGAAGGGGTAGAGAGAGAAGAAAGGCGACACAGGGAGTGATAGGAGAGAGAAAGATGGAAGAGGAGAGAGAGGTGTTAGGGGGTAAGAGAAAGGAGGAAAGAAGGGGGGATGGAGACAGAGAGAAAGAGAGAGAGGGCGGGGCAGAGGAGAGAAAGGGAGCGAGAGAACAGAGGGGGGAGAGCAAAGGAGAGGGAGGTGAGAAAGGAGAGAAAGAGAGAGAGACAGGAGAGAGAGAGAGGTGAAGGGGGGAGGGAAGAGAGAGTTAATTAACAGACTGGGACAATTGATTTTCATCCATTAAAGACGGTAAAGACTTAACCTGGTCAACAAGACGAACTGTCACGGTATTTTCACAAACTCGACGGACCAATCACAGGGCAGGATTGTGGTTGGGGGCGGGGCCAAAACAAACCAAAACAAATACGGCGACTGTGACGGACTTGAGCCTGTTTTTAGCATCAGTACAGACGTGTTTGTTTGTGGAAAAGCTGCAGATGGAGGCGCTTTGTGCGTCTGTGGAGGGAAAGATCGCTGTGCTTTTCTCTCGCCTTCTCTTACGGAATCACGAAGGGAAATGTTACAGACTGTTGCTTTAAATCCGAGCTCAGAACTGCTGGCGGTAAGTTGGCGGTAAAGTTCACAGGAAGTAGATTCACTGTCACTAATCTGCAGCTTCACCTCGATCCGTGCGCTGTGTGGATGTAAACAGACACACATGAGGAACTACTCCCACCTTTTAACTTTTTAATTTTAAAGAAAGCTTCAAACTGGATTAACAGTGCTGTAGGAGCCATTTTCTTTCGTTTAGGTTGGGGTTAATTTGGGTCTCTCTTTGTCTGGGCACAGGGCGACCTATATTCAGCTTGGCCACAAGGGGGCAGGGTGGAGTCAAGCCCTATATAAATGCACAGGTGCCAGTGCACTGGGTGTATGGGTGACAGGAGGTCACATGGTTTTTACCGCTCTCCTTCTGGCCGGTGGTCTAACTTTCACTACTCAACTCTGTAACATTACTGAACATCTATTCATCCATTCTACTCCTTTCTGCTCTACAATCTAATGTGCCAATCTGGTAGCACGTTAGGCCCGGATCCCCTGCACCCAGAAACGACAAAAGGTTAGGACTAAAACTGTCACTACAAGTGCTGTTTTGTGGACGGGATGTCATTATTTTTTATGACCTAAAGTAAATTGTCTATGACTTTATGACAGCGTTTCTTAGACGTTTTTTTCTCATGTTTCCCATATTTTAAAAGTCAAAAACCTTCACTACCCAAGTCAATAGACATGATTCGTAAATCACAAAATAAAGTTGGATTTGAGCATTATTGAACATTAATGAGGATATTTTATTGTTGACTAAGTGATCGTCTCTCTGAACAATTAATATGACTCAAGTTTTAAACCATGACAAACAGTCATTAAAGCAGCAATAAAAGGATCCATAAGTCGACTATTTGGACATTAAATGTGGCCCATTTCTTTTTCTTTTCAACATTCAACTGAACCAGCAATACTGGAACAAAATAGTCTGTAGACCTGTATTTTGCAGACCTACATGCAGATCATGATAAGGTGACCCAAAAAAAATAATCTCTTGCGACCCACCTGAGGATCACAACCCAGTCTTTGGGAGACAATGCTTTACGGCACCTACGTATGAAGAATTGATCAGAATTTAATATGAAATGTTAACTATTTCCACTCACCTTATGGTTTGGTTTTATAGTTTTTTAACATTCAAAATACTGTCAGTGCGTTTAGTGTTTAGGTTAATGTAAAAATTGTGCGCTGTCCCTGTCTCATTAAATAAATAAATAAGTTAATAAATAAATAAATTAGTAAATAAGTCAATAAATAAATTAGTAAATAAATAAATAAGTTAATAAATAAATAAATTTGTAAATAAGTAAATAAATTAGTAAATAAATACATAAATAAGTTAATAAATAAATAAATAAATAAGTAAATAAATTAGTAAATAAATAAATAAATAAGTTAATAAATAAATAAATAAGTTAATAAATAAATAAATTAGTAAATAAGTAAATAAATTAGTAAATAAGTCAATAAATAAATTAGTAAATAAATAAATAAGTTAAATAAATAAATAAATTTGTTAATAAATAAATAAATTAGTAAATAAGTAAATAAATTAGTAAATAAATAAATAAATAAGTAAATAAGTAAATAACAGCCTTATGATAACTTAAACGCTAGAGTGGACTGAAAAAAATACTAAAAATACTAAATACTAAAAGTCTATGATGCCAAAACACAGATCAAAAAACAATATAACATGGGCCCTTTAAAAAAAAAAAAAAAACGCTCTCGCCGTTCACGTGACTCCGCCCACACCGAGCACAGACCAATCATTAGCCTGCGAGTCTGTGGGTCTTTTAAACACAGACTTCTGACTTTTCAGCAGATTCAACCCAGACTCCGGTCACACATAATCACAGAGAGCAGAGCAGAGCAGAGGTGTACGAAGACAGATCCACGTCTGTTTTTATCCACTGCGCCTGAGCTCCTGTGTGGGTTTAATCATGCAATTTGTACAGCGCAAATCAGGACACGAATGCGGTGGAAATAATCTCCCAAAACTACAAATATATTCAAATTAGCCGCAACAAATTATAACAAACTTAATACTGATAAAATAAAGTGTACAGGGCCCATATCATGTTATTTTCTGATCTATGTTATAATGTTTCCTCATCACAAACAGACCTGGAGTTGTGTTTTGTTTTGTTTAATTCACACAAATTTAACACACAAACCTTGTGTTGTGTGTATTTTGTCCATCAGAAAACGAACTGAAAAGTTACGACATCATGAATTATAATCATGAAATGAAAATGTACGATTATACTTCCTTCAGTACGAATATGAATTCACAGACGCGACTTTACTATCAAAAATACGTCATCACTTCACAAGTTTAATTTACTGAGCAGAAGAAACGGTCCTGATTCAGTCCATATACGGTGCAAAAGTCCAGCATCTCGATCAATATTTCTTCTTGAGAGTGAATTTAGTGTATTTATTACATAAAACACATCAGTGGAAAAGATCGGCTCAGTGTGTATATTTATACACTAATGACACTGGTGTAGTCCTGGTCCAGTCCAGGTGTAGTCCTGGTGTAGTCCTGGTGTAGTCCTGGTGTAGTCCTGGTCCAGTCCTGGTCCAGTCCTGGTGTAGTCCTGGTGTAGTCCTGGTCCAGTCCCGGTGTAGTCCTGGTCCAGTCCCGGTGTAGTCCCGGTGTAGTCCAGTCCAGTCCCTGGTGTAGTCCTGGTCCAGTCCTGGTGTAGTCCTGGTCCAGTCCGTGTATAGTCCTGGTGTAGTCCTGGTCCAGTCCCGGTGTAGTCCTGGTGTAGTGTAGTCCTGGTAGTCCAGTCCCGGTGTAGTCCCGTGTAGTCCTGGTCAGTCCTAGTGTAGTCCTGGTCTAGTCCCGGTGTAGTCCTGGTCCAGTCCCGTTGTAGTCCTGTTCCAGTCCTGGTGTAGTCCTGGTCCAGTCCTGGTGTAGTCCTGGTCTAGTCCTGGTGTAGTCCTGGTGTAGTCCTGGTGTAGTCCTGTTCCAGTCCTGGTCCAGTCCTGGTGTAGTCCTGGTCCAGTCCTGGTGTAGTCCTGGTGTAGTCCTGGTCCAGTCCGTGTGTAGTCCTGGTGTAGTCCTGGTCCAGTCCCGGTGTAGTCCTGGTCCAGTCTAGTCCGTCCAGTCCTATGTAGTCCTGGTCAGTCCCCGGTGTAGTCCTGGTCCAGTCCCGTGTAGTCCTGTCCAGTCCTGGTGTAGTCCAGTCCAGTCCTGGTGTAGTCCTGGTGGTAGTCCTGGTTGTAGTCCTGTGTAGTCCTGGTGTAGTCCTGGTCTAGTCCTGGTGTAGTCCTGGTCCAGTCCCGGTGTAGTCCTGGTCCAGTCCCGGTGTAGTCCTGGTCCAGTCCTGGTGTCCAGTCCTGGTGTAGTCCTGGTCCAGTCCTGTTCCCGGTGTAGTCCTGGTCCAGTCCGGTGTAGTCCTGGTCCGTGTCTGTAGTCCTGGTCCAGTCCCGGTGTAGTCCCGGTGTAGTCCTGGTGTAGTCCTGGTCCAGTCCCGGTGTAGTCCTGGTCCAGTCCCGGTGTAGTCCTGGTCCAGTCCCTGGGTAGTGTAGTCCTGGTCCAGTCCCGGTGTAGTCCTGGTCCAGTCCCGGTGTAGTCCTGGTGTAGTCCCGTGTAGTCCCTGTGTAGTCCCGGTGTAGTCCTGGTCCAGTCCCGGTGTAGTCCCGGTGTAGTCCTGGTCCAGTCCCGGTGTAGTCCTGGTCCAGTCCTGGTGTAGTCCTGGTCCAGTCCCGGTGTAAGTCCTGGTCCAGTCCTGGTTAAGTCCTGACGAGTGGTTCAGCAGTAGCGGCGTATTTGTATTTAAACTGTGCTAATGTTTGTGGCTCCAGGTCCTGGTTTCTGGGTCTTTCTCTTTCTTCTCCATCTTCCAGATAATAAAGTCGCTACGTCACTAGACAGTCGTCCCTGATTGGTTGACACGGCGCATCCAACGCCAGCATTTTCAACTTCTGACACCGATGCCGGGGACTCGCATCCAGAGCATTGGCGTCTGAATGCTCAAGACGTTCCGCGTCGACGCCAGATTTGCGCCGTGCTGACGCCTGAAGACGCTCTGCAAAAACACAGAACGCCGCTGCACACCCAGGCACGTCCACATAGACTTTACATGTGAACTGGACGCCTTGATGCTCCAGTCTGAAAGGATCTTTAGACTTTAATCTGAGCTTTAACTTGGCAATTCCAGGGCTGACAGGATTTCAGCCCTGGAATTGACAATATCTACTGAACTAAAGGGAAAAGCTGGTATCTGTTAACTGGAAAACTACTGCTTCATGACATCACAAGGTGAAACAGAGCATTATGAGGTTTACAGATGCAGACAGACTAATGATCCAGGATTATGCAAACATGTGTGAATGAAACAAAACACAACTCCAGGTCTGTTTTTGATGCAGAAACAACATTATAACATAGATCGTAAAACAGTAATCACCTTAAAGGTTGTATAGAGGATTTTTTAAGGGAAAAGAAATACAGCGACAGTCCTTTTTCAAACACCACCTTCCTCCTCCACAGCTCCCTCAGTAGAAACACCTCCTTACTCTAGAAATCACACTTGTTTACAGCCGGTGCGCGTTCAGAATTACTGTTGAAGTGACCTGTCTAGAAATAATTTAGCGACCGACACGTCAGTTTTTAGACCCTTCGTTTGCTTAATTCACTGGAAGAGATCTCCAGGAATCACCTCAGTTTGGCTTTGCTCCTTTCCCTCTTCTCTTCTTCCTTCAGCGACCTCAAAAACTGACTTTCTTTTGCGGCGAACTGGTCGTGGATTCTCGTCCTCCATCTCGACAAACTTTGTGAGAACTGTGAGGAAGCTACAGTTTGAAAAAGCCTCTAAGAACCACCGCAAAAACCACGTAATCCCCGCGCACCGGCAAGTCAGTTACACGAGAAATGTAGGGAGTTTGATTGACAACCTAACAGCCAATAGAAAATGAGGTAGCCTTGTTATCTATTGGCTGATGTTTATCTGGCCTCACTACGTCCACAGTTGATAGATTTTCATTCTTTTTTTTTTTTGGTCATCATAATTACAAGGCTGCTGCATCTCTGTAATGGTATTTTAAACTTTCATTGACAATTTAAAACTGAAAAAAAAATCCTCCATACAACCTTTAAGGAGAAAAACACAAAATCGTAACTGATCTGAGCTTTGTTTATGATCAGAAAGAAATCAGACCTTTTTGCTGTTTACACGGAATTTTAAGAGTTTTCAGACTCCAGAAATCTCTTCATAATCAGATTTGGAGCGTGTAACCACAACGTCACAACAAAACAAAATGACTCAGGTCCACGTGTTTTATCTGGTCAAGCAGCTGCTCATGTAACTACTGCATGACAACAGAACCAAAGACTGCGGCGATTAAAACAGATGTGACGAATAAATGAGACCGGATACACGCTGTTCTGTTCTGAGCGCGCAGCAAATGGACGGGTCTAAATCCTGGCTCCGGGAGATGACTAATGGCTGACAAGATAAAAATAAAATGATAACAGCTTGTGTAAAAGCAATGGGAGGAGGCAGACTGGCTCAAGAGGATATTCTCATATGTTACTACTTGAGTACATATTTATACTTTTAAGAGTTTTATCTTAAAGCTGCACTGTGTAACTTTCACCTGCTTAGAGTAGAAAGCATATTTTTGTAATAGGGGTGGGATAATTTAATCAGTTACAGGCTTTGTAATTAGTTCATCTCAATTAATCGCGTTACAATATTTGCCCCAAAAGCCAACATTTATTTTGTGTAAATGAATTTTAGTGGACGACTTCATCAAATAATACACACAGACATGACGTTTAAACTCAAGTTCTTGAAAAAAATAAACTGCATTTCGTTTCAAAATAGTAGACAAAGGTGAAGTCTGTGTCCAAAACTGAAGAGACTAAAGTTAAAGTGCCATTTTACTTTAAGTTGTTCCTTCTGAACGTCGTGTTTCTGTGCTCAGTGTGACATGTTTTGCGTTTAAATGTTACCGTATCAGGTTGAGGCGCTTCTGTGATCTGCAAACTCTTTTCTGCACAGTTTGTAATAAACGTCTTCCTTGTCCATACTTCCATCGGGTTGTTTTTTTTTAGAAATTTTAGAAACCATCCAGTAGACCCAGAGCTATAGAGTAAGAAAGTTTTCAGAAATATTTGTGTGCGCAGGATAGAAATATGCAATCAGGCTGGCATCACCTAGTGCCTCTGCTCAATTTCATTTCTCTCCAGCGACTAGATCAGGAATCAGAAAACACTGGACGATTTGCAAGAACCCTGAAAGTTGTAGACCGCGCACCGGCCAATCAGGGAAGAGCTGTGAAGCCGGCAATTACTTGGACACCGCTGAGCGTTCTGGCGCATTACATACGTCACGACCAAACAGCAGTGATTGATTAAATAAAAAAAAGTACCTGCCTACTGTCAAGCGAAAGAATCCTAATGCTGCGAGGTCAGACGGTTTCCACAAAGTGAAAGTGAAATCTGTGCATATTTGTCTGTAGTTGAGCATAAAATAAATATTCTTAAACTTTCAAATGAGTCCAGTCGTACATAAAACGTGTTGTGTGTATTTTATCCATCAGAATATGAATTGAAAAGTTCGTATTATATATAGGGGTGTCAAATTATCGCGTTAATTGCGATTAATTAATTACAGTCATATTTAGCGCGTTATGTTTTTAAATCGCGTTAATCTCATTTTTAATCTCTAACTTTACAGTTTCTGTATGTGAGTTGCTTTATTATAAAATCTGTTTTATGTGTTGTTGGGACAACAACAACACACACACACACACACAAAAAACACATTAATTATTTTTTATTTTGGTAATTCCACTCAATGCCGGAAACCCACAACAAAACGCGCGCAGTAACAGCGATACAAACGTCATGTTAACGTTTACGGCGTCAGTCGCACAATGGACGAGGTGGAAGAGCCAGTAGAACAGAGCAGCAGTGCACGTAAAAACAATTCGTGTCTTGGAAATTTTCTCCCGACGTGAAAATAAAAAGAAAATAACAAATATAAAATCGCCTACAACTTAAATGTCACTGGTGAAAACAACCTGCATAGACTCATGATGTCTGCACTATTGTCCTATACACAAACACACACAAACACACACACACACACAAACACACACACACACACACACAAACACACAAACACAAACACACAAACACACAAAACACACACACACACACACACAAACACAAATACACACAAACACACACAAACACACACAAACACACACACACACAAACACACACAAACACACACGCACACAAACAAACAACACAAACACACACACACACAAACACACACACACACAAACAAACACACACCTTCAAGTCATTAACCTGAGAACGCGCGGACCACGTTTCTTTCTGTAAGTGAAACGTGCTCCCGTGAGCCGCGTTGTTTTCTCGCGTACGCGGCGTACCGCGCTTCCTCCTTGCCTCTAAACCAGAACTAACACCAAGACTAAAAGACTAATCCAGTCCAGGACTAAACCAGACTAAAACCAAACTAAAACCATGATCTCATATATAAGCATTTCTCTATCAATAATATTTTTAATATGGTTAAGGAAAGACTGGACTTTTATTGTCTTTAAGTCGACAAAAGTTATTATGTTCAGATTTCCTCGTCTTTGCTACTTTACAGCAAACAGTTTCTTATTCATGGAGACTTGGGTCAACAGTCAATTTGGAGAGATTTGTAAACAATAAATGACTTTATGTATATCAGTCTTTTGATTGAATAATGTCATCAGAATGAATTGATTAATTGAAAAGTTAATCGCATCGTATTATATATACAGTCGTCCTGGTCAGTCCTGGATCAGTCCTGGATCAGTCCTGGATCAGTCCGTATGCGGTGCAAAAGTCCGGCATCTTGATCGATGTTTCTTCTGTTCAATAAATAAAGCCTGTGAAGTGATGACGTATTTTTATTTATTTTATTTATCTGGTTTATTTAGCAGGGACAGTGTACATTAATCAACATTTCTGTAAATTTGGATTTTGTAAGTTTTGACAGTAAAGTCGCATCTGTGAAAGCGTAATTGGAATTTCATGATTCTAATTCTTGACGTCGTAACTTTTTATTCGTATTCTGATGGATAAAATACAGACAACCCATTTTATGTACGACTGGACTCATTTGAGAGTTTACGAATATTTATTTTATGCTCAACTACAGACAAATGTGCATGAATTTCTATCCTGTGCACATGAATATTTACACTGCCCAAGACGCAAAACTCTGGTCAAATCTGGTCCCGCGCCTGGGTACACTGGTGAATGAATGTGTGTGTGAATGTGTGAGCGGTTCCTTGATGTAAAGAAGGTGAAGGTGGAAAAGTGCTCTATAAAAATGTGGTCTTTTGTCCAGTATTAAAGTTCCGTAGTGTATCTTTAAATTGTCCTTGTTTGCTCTCACCTGTCTGTAGCCCACCATGATCATCCGCACCAGCACGATGTTGATGTTTGCTCCCAGAGACTCGTCGTGGTAAATCTCATCCACCTAAAAACACAGAAAAAAACTGGTCAGAACTTGTAACTTTAAAGCTTCACTGCGGAACTTAAACTTAAACTTAAAGACATAAGGAAACTCAATTAAAACCATGAAACTATAATCACATTTTTTAGAGAAAGAACATTTCAAAGTTAACTTGTGTAACTTTTCTGAATGGAGATGTTATTGCTTTGTGTGGAATGTTTCACAGTATGGCATTAAGCCTTTGTATCTTCATGGAGATAAAACCAGACCAAGTTACAGGTCAGATCTGTGGAAAGGCGACCCCACTCACAGTCAAAACGGCTGTTTTTTCTTTAAATGATTATTTAAACAAGATACAGTTTTTCATTTACAAGATTCGTGGATACAAGTGGTCGAAATGAGTTTCCTCCGCAGGGTGACTGGGCGTCTCCCTTAGAGATACGGCGAGGAGCTCAGTCACACGGGAGGAGCTCGGAGTAGAGCCGCTGCTCCTCTCGACGTGGAGGAGCAGCTGAAGCTCGGGCATCTGTTCTGGATGCCTCCTTGGCGTCTCCCTTGGGAGGTGCTCTGGGCATTTCTCACTGGGAGGAGGCTCCGAGGAAGACCCAGGACACGATGGAGGGACTATGTCTCTGGGCTGGCCTGGGAACGCCTGGGGGCCCCATGGAGGAGCTGGAGGAATTGTCTGGGGTGAAGGAAGTTTGGCAGTCCCTGTTTAGACTGCTGCCCCCGAGACCCAGCCCCGGATAAGCGGAAGAAAATGGATGGATGGACAGTTTTTCATATATATATATATATATGTATATATTTTGATGGAATTCCCTAGTGTGATGTCATGATTTTCCAACCAATTCCAAGTACTACCGTATTTTCCTGCACTATTAGTCGCTCTGGATTATCAGACGCACTGTCATTAAATGGTCTATTTTCTAACTTTTTTCACAAATAAACCGCACTGGACTTTAAATGAAACACAACAGTGTGATGGGTGAGTGGTTTTGTTTGTTTGTTCGTTCACGGTGACTCTGGGCTTTGTTCAGTTGTGGCGTGTAGGGAGGTGCTGTCTGGGACCAACGGATTGTCGGCGTGTTCGCAGTGACTCAGTTGTTCAGTCGTGTCTAGAAGCGGCACGTCGCGCTCGCTTTTCCGGTTCGTTCCTCCGTTCCGTTCCTCGTCGGCGTGGAGTGATGAGTGTGTCTGTGGGTGTGTTTCTCTGTGCGGTCGCTGTCTGCTCCGTGTGTGTTTGCGTGTTTTGCGGGTGGTGCGGCTTTGTAGTTTACTGAAGTCGTACTGTGACACCCGAGTGGATTCATGTATGGGGAGTTAGAGGCTTAAGAGCGCGTCTAATAGTCCAGAAAATACAGTACTTTTAACCTAAAAAAAAACTTCCAAACTGGGCAATTATTAATTTTTTTTTTTTGTGTGAAATCAGTCACGTTAAACTCTCGCTTTTGAAAGGTGATTGTCTCTCGTTTGATAAAAAGTAACAAAAACAAAGCTAGAAATCAGCTGTGAGATTCGAGTTAGACCCAGAATAGACCCAGAAGTGGCATCAGCGCTAAAATTAAAATACAGGAAAAACATGAATCACCATCATGAAGGCCAGAAGCAGATACTTTAACGGAGGCGAATACGTGTACAAGTAGTTGGTGTAGGAGGGGTCAGGGAGAGGGTAACTGCACAGACACGAGTGGGCAGACGCTTTGAACTCTTCCACTAAACCTTTTCACATGCCATTATAACAGAATACAGTTAATTTATGCTTATGTTAAAGGTGCATTGTGTAACTTTTACGGCGGAGGGCCCTTCACCTTCTTGTTTCTACGGATGCGTCATTGCAAAAAAAATAATACAAAATGGATTTAGACTAAGATTTAAAGGTGGTATAGAGGATTTTTTTTAAGGAAAGAAATACAGTGACAGTCCTTTTTCAGATGTTGTGCATGCAGTGACCTGTCTAGAAATAATTTAGCAACCAACACGTCAGTTTTTAAACCCTTCGTCTGCTTCGTTCGCGCAATCGCTGGAAGAGATCTCCAAGAATCACCACCTTTGCTCCTTTTCCCCTTCTTCTCTTCTTCTTTCAGCGACCTCAAAAACGGACTTTCTTTTGCGGCGAACCGGTCGTCGATTCTCGTCCGACATCTCAACCAACTTTGTGCGAAATGTGAGGAAGCTACAGTTTAAAAAAGCCTCTAAGAACCGCTGCAAAAACCACGTAATCCCCGCGCGCCGGTGAGTCAGTTACACTAAAAACGTAGGGAGTTTGATTGACAACTTAACAGCCAATAGAAAATGAGGTAGCCTTGTTTTCTATTGGCTGATGTTTATCTGGCCTCACTACGTCCACAGTTGATAGATTTTCATTCTTTTTTTTTTTTTGGTCATTGTAATTACAAGGCTGCTGCGTCTCTGTAATGGTATTTTAAACTTTCATTGATGATTTGAAACTAAAAAAAAAATCCTCCATACAACCTTTAACACATTTTCAGGAGCCTGTGAGCAACGCGAGCTGTCTCCGTGTTTAATGCTATATTGCGGAACATTCCTGGTGAAGTAATCTCCACGGAGACGAGAAGCAGGTTGCACTCAAACCACAGAAAAGCTCCATAGTTCACCGTTAAAATATTTGCCAAAACAATAGGAGTTAGTGTGAAATACAGGTTCAGATATTCAGTTTCAAGGTGCATTGTGTAACTTTTCTGGTTGGAGGGTTCTGTCACCTGCTTGTTTCCATGGATACGTCATTGCTCTGCCTGGAATGTTCCACGGTATGACATTAAACAGCTCTACTCTACATTTATTCAATTACAGGTGGGTTTAAAGCTGAAAAATACCAAGAAAAACAGACATTCTGACTGTGAGCGGCGTCGCCTCTCCACAGATCTGACCTGTAACTTGGTCCGGTTTGGTCTCCATGAAGATAGAAATGTTTAATGCCACACTGTGAAACATTTCAGACGAAGCAATAACATGTCCATGGAGAAAAGTGAAAATTTAATGGACTCTCCAATAGAAAAGTTACACAGTGCAGCTTTAAAGTTATACCATGTAAGTAGCTGCATAATAGATTTAGAAGTATTATACATCAGTAGTATGTTAAACCAGGTCTAAACCAGGTCTAAAACCAGGTCTAAACTAGATTTAAACCAGGTCTAAACCAGGCCTAAACCAGGACTAAAACCAGGTCTAAACTAGATTTAAACCAGGCCTAAACCAGGACTAAAACCAGGTCTAAACTAGATTTAAACCAGGCCTAAACCAGGACTAAAACCAGGTCTAAACTAGATTTAAACCAGGTCTAAACCAGGACTAAAACCAGGTCTAAACCAGGTCTAAACCAGGACTAAAACCAGGTCTAAACTAGATTTAAACCAGGTCTAAACCAGGACTAAAACCAGGTCTAAACCAGGTCTAAACCAGGACTAAAACCAGGTCTAAACTAGATTTAAACCAGGCCTAAACCAGGACTAAAACCAGGTCTAAACTAGATTTAAACCAGGTCTAAACCAGGACTAAAACCAGGTCTAAACTAGATCTAAACCAGGTCTAAACCAGGACTAAAACCAGGTCTAAACTAGATTTAAACCAGGACTAAAACCAGGTCTAAACTAGATCTAAACCAGGTCTAAACCAGGACTAAAACCAGGTCTAAACCAGGTCTAAACCAGGACTAAACCAGGACTAAAACCAGGTCTAAACCAGGTCTAAACCAGGACTAAAACCAGGTCTAAACTAGATCTAAACCAGGCTAAACCAGGACTAAAACCAGGTCTAAACTAGATTTAAACCAGGCCTAAACCAGGACTAAAACCAGGTCTAAACTAGATCTAAACTAGAACTAAACCAGGACTAAAACCAGGTCTAAACTAGATTTAAACCAGGCCTAAACCAGGACTAAAACCAGGTCTAAACTAGATTTAAACCAGGCCTAAACCAGGACTAAAACCAGGTCTAAACTAGATTTAAACCAGGCCTAAACCAGGACTAAAACCAGGTCTAAACTAGATTTAAACTAGATCTAAACCAGGACTAAAACCAGGTCTAAACTAGATTTAAACTAGATCTAAACCAGGACTAAAACCAGGTCTAAACTAGATCTAAACTAGATCTAAACCAGGACTAAAACCAGGTCTAAACTAGATCTAAACCAGGACTAAAACCAGGTCTAAACTAGATCTAAACTAGAACTAAACCAGGACTAAAACCAGGTCTAAACTAGATCTAAACTAGATCTAAACCAGGACTAAAACCAGGTCTAAACTAGATCTAAACTAGATCTAAACCAGGACTAAAACCAGGTCTAAACTAGATCTAAACCAGGACTAAACCAGGACTAAACCAGGACTAAATCAGGACTCAAACAGGATTTAACTAAATCATGCTGCGCTGACGTGTCTCTTCTTCTATTAATAATATTTTTAATTTGGTTAATCAAAGTCTGGGCTTTTTATTTTCATTTTAGCAGACACAGCGTCTTATGTTACGACGTCTTTGCTTCTCTACAGCAAATCAAGTAATCCAAAGTATTCAGATTACATTACTCACTTTAAGTAATTTAATGGATTACGTTACAAACTACATTTTGGGGTGTGTAACCTGTAATCTGTAGGCGACTGAATAAATGTAAAGAGGAGCTGTTTAATGTCACACTGTGGAACATTCCAGACATCTCCATAGAAACAAGCAGGTGACGGACCCTCAACCAAAAAAAGTTACGTAGTGCAGCTTTAAAAAGGAAGCTAAAACTAGTTTCGTATCAGATCGTATCAGTCACATGTGGAGGAAATTATAGAAAACAAATCCAAATTGCAGCCTTGATTCGCTCATTTCGTCTCGTTCAAATTGTGATTTCGATTCAACTGTGATCAATCTTGCAGCGAAATCAGGTACTACGGTTATATTTTTTTATATTTCTTTTAGGCCGACAAGTTTATTAGAGCCATATTTTACTCTGACATGTTTTGGCTGCTCGCTGTAAGTGATACCTGACAGTTCTGGAGACGGTTTGCAGCTCGCAGCCCAAACACGTCACCGTAAATACAACTCAATAATAAAGTTGTCAACGTGAAATAAATCAAATATAACTGTCATCATCTGCAGCTTCGGAAAATTCACGCGTCTTTGCAATTTTATTCCCTGCGGGTGTGACGCGAACTGGAAGCACTGCTCTGTCTGAAGCGCCGTTACTCAACTTAAGACTTTAATCGGAGTCGTTTTAAAACAGTCTGATGATAAAGGACGGGCTGGACCGGGACAGATGAGCTGATTTGTGCTGTTAAACAAGTTTATCTCACATAAAATAAAATTACAGTCACAATCTAGATAAGTCAGTAAGTCACTCTCACCTTTTTGTTGAAAATCAAACTCCCAAACAGGCCCATGAACGCTCGTATTGAAAAATGAAAATGTGTTGTTTCATCTATTTTATGTTTATTTTTAGACTTAGAGCTTAAAATGTGTCAGGCTTTGTTTGCAAATGAGTGTATTGAGTCACAATTAGTGCTGGGAAGTTGCCGATACAATACATGCCTCGATACATAGTCCACGATACGATACATACCTCGGTCAGTGAGCTATAAATTATGGTAAGAGAAAAACAAACCACTCCACTCCTCCAGGGCTGCCCTTTGTCACCGGTTCTGTTCATTGTGTTTATGGACAGAATTTCTAGGCGCAGTCAGGGGCCGGAGGGGGTCCGGTTTGGGGACCACAGGATCTCATCTCTGCTGTTTGCAGGATGATGTTGTCCTGTTGGCTTCATCAGACCAGGACCTGCAGTGTGCACTGGGGCGGTTTGCAGCCGAGTGTGAAGCGGCTGGGATGAAGATCAGCTCTTCTAAGTCTGAGGCCATGGTTCTCGACCGGAAAAAGGTGGCTTGTCCTCTCCGGGTGGGTGGAGAGTCCTGCCTCAAGTGGAGGAGTTCAAGTATCTCGGGGTCTTGTTCAGGAGTGAGGGGAGGACGGAACGTGAGATTGACAGGTGGATCGGTGCAGCGTCTGCAGTGATGCGGTCGCTGTATCGGACCGTTGTGGTGAAGAGGAGCTGAGTCGAAAGGCAAAGCTCTCGATTTACCGGTCAGTCTTCGTTCCTACTCTCACCTCTGGTCATGAGCTCTGGGTAGTGACCGAAAGGACGAGATCACGGATATAAGCGCTCGAAATGAGTTTCCTCCGCAGGGTGCTGGGCGCTCCCTTAGAGACAGGGTGAGGAGCTCAGTCACACGGGAGGAGCTCGGAGTAGAGCCGCTGCTCCTCCACGTCGAGAGGAGCCTCCCGGGTCCCCCCAGGACCGTGAGGGAAGTCTAGGAGGCTCGCGGACGATGGATGATAACCAGTCTCCCGAAGATACTACTGTTCACGGATGCCGATCCTGGACGACCTCCCTCAGGGGACGGGTGTTCCGGGCACTTTTGGGTCGTGTCGTGCTCGGGCGCTGTTACCTGTGGTTCTGTGGCCCGGGTTCACACCTGCACGGCCGATGGCGTCATCGCACGTTCGCATGTTGCGCTGTGGAGCTGGCGGTTTTGGCGGAGAGGGTCCGTCCAGCGGTGTGAAGTGTCTGTTGAGCGGTGGGACCGATGTTGTGGTGCTGCTCCGCTGTGTGTTTGTGGATGTGGTGTTGGTGCGGGGGAGTGGGGGGCAGCAGGGGGACAGAGGCTGTGGAGCTTCTGTCATATCTTCTGTTTGTATTTGGTAAGATTTTGTATTATTTGGATTTCATAGACGAGCCTAAATGTTTCAAACATAATGCACAGGCTTCCATATAGTATCAAATATACAAACTGTAGATTGTGCAGAGTCTGATCTGATTCTGGTCTGGTTCCTGTTTTGTCCAATTCATTAAGTTTACTAAGTTACACATTCCAAGACCAGACAGTGGTAAAAGTCAAGATTTTCAACAGTGATGGTTCATTGTTAGAAAAGTTAATAATAAAATTAAAGTTTTGGACATTAGATTTTTCACACTAAGTAAGAGGCAAGCAAGAAGCAAGACAGATAAATCGGATAAATCAGATAAAGCGAGTACAAACTTTGCAAAAAAAAAGTGGATTCAGTGTTTAGTTTCACTTTAAACTCTGGACTGTTTACTCTTTTATGAACACAACCTATTACATAACTCAAAATATTCCTGTTTCCTCGCTGTCTCTTTTCCTCAGAGTCGCCGGATTTGTGCATTTGTCGCCCGGCAACGTCTCTCCCGGGCTCCACCATCCCAGCTCCGAACAGCACGCATCAAACCGCCGCACTACAAAGGACCAGCGCCACACCGACTCCGCTCAGAAACACAGCTTTGTTTTGCTCTTTGGTCTTTTTCACATCGGAATAAATGGCTGCGTTTGAATTCTCGCAAAAGTCTCTTCGTTGTCCGATACTTCTGATATCAGGAAATTATCCAAAAAGGGACTAATTAACGTGGCAAAGATAAAAATAAAAGAGAAATACAGTTAAATACAGCAAAAATCCACATGTTTTTGCTGTAAACACGCACTAAAAATTCAAATTATCAGATTATTCTTGTTGGATGTCAGCATTTGTATGAGAAATAAAATATAGAAGCGTTTGAATAGGGCCCAGTAGAGATCACTAAATTACTCAAACATGCACGGATGACTCTAAAACCTCTTCAGACGTGTTTTTGATGAGGAAATAACGTTACAACTTGAATTCCTTCTTATGACCAGATCTTAAAATGATCTTAAAACTTTTTTTTTTTGGGTGTGTTGCGTCGCGTTTCCAAGGAAAAGGTGAACGTTCTGCGCCAATACACATACATGTAGAACACCCCCAGCATGGTGCCACTATCAATAAATCTTTTTCACAACGGCCGGAAGTGCAGCGATGCAGGGTAAACGTCACTTCTGGTTAATGTTTTTCTTTGGCAAAATATCTGTGGAAATGTCTGGCGTATTTTCCAGCAGCTTCATAAATCTGCCCCATCACCAAATCTTCAACCAACAAGGTCGACAAAGGATAAACATTCTGACATGAAGAATTTATCCACAACTGTCAAGGTAAGAAGACGAAAACTCAAAGGCGAACGACGACGACGCATTAGAGAACGACTGAAGTACTACTGAATCAATTTCATGATGTAGATATTTGCAGAGGCAGAGATTTGTGCAGTTTGAATGTTACAGATGTTCACAGATTACACGTCTCGCATTTAAACTGCACAAATGTCTCTGTCTATGCAAATATCTGCGTCATAAAATAAATGATTTATTTTAATTCTGGAATCAGTCTGAGTTCACAAGTTACTTATGTTTTCTTCATGACCATCACGTTAGTTTTGTTCAGTAGTTCACTAATGCGTCTTCGTTGTTTGCCTTTACATTTTCGCCAAAGATGTTCATTTTGTTTTCTTATGTACTTTAACTTCTTGGGTTCTTTTTAAAGAATGTACTGCAGCCTCTGTTTACATGGGAAAAACACATCATTAAAGATACAAGGGGGGAGGTTGTCAAATGTCATCTTCATGGGGGAGAGAGTTAAATGAATGGGATAAAACGCTCAACCTACTGTAAACATGTATACAATAGGTGGTAAGACTTATATTCTGTGCTTTTTACAATTTCAAACCCAAATATTACATTACCATATTTTGTGCACTATAGGGCGCGCTCTTAAGGCAAGGCAAGTTTATTTGTACAGCACAATTCATACACAAAGTAATTCAACGTGATTTACAGAATAAGAAATACATTAAAATCATAATAAAAGCAAATCAAAACATAAATAATCATAAAGATTAAAATTAAAAAGAGAGACATAAATTGGAGAGAAGAGTGCGGAATGAAAACCTTTCAGTTATATTTGCACAGTTTAAACAGAAATGTTTTGAGTCTGGATTTAAACAGCGTCACAGAAGAGTCTGTCTCACATGTTCAGACTGTTCTAGGTTTTAGCTGCATGAACCTGAAACTCTGACTCCCCTTGTTTAGTCGTGACTCTGGGCACCAGCAGGAGGTCGGTCCCTGAGCTCCTCAGAGTGTGAGATGTTCATATGACACTAACATGTCACAGATGGACTTTGGTGCTCGGCCATGGAGACACTTGTACAAGCAGAGCTGCTTTAAAGTCTCTGAGCCACAGGAGCCAGTGCAGAGACCTGAGCACAGGACTTATGTGCTCGTACTTCCTAGTTCGAGTAAGGACCCGAGCTGCAAGTTCTGGATGTTCTGGATGTTCTGGATGTTCTGGATGTTCTGCAGCGTCTCACAGCTCGTTTGGAGAGACCAGTGAGCAGAACATTACAGTATCTAACCTACTGGAGACAAACGCATGGATAAGTTTCTCCAAGTCTGATTTAGACAGTAAACCTTTGATTTTTGCTATGTTTTTTAGATGGTAAAAGGCTGCAGATGTTATTGACTTGATGTGGCTGTTAAAGTTCAAGTCTGAGTTCATTATTACCCCTGAGATTTCTTGCCTGATTTGAAGGTTTTAGAGAGAGAGACTGGAGGTGATGCTGACACTGTCCCTTTGTTTCTGTGGACCAAACACTATGACTTCAGTCTTGTCAGAGTTTAGCTGGAGAAAGTTGTTAAGCCTCCAACCCCATCAAAAAATGACTGCGCGCCCCACAATCCAGAGCGCCCCATACACGAAACCACTCAGGTGTCCCAGAAAGCTGCACCACCTTCAGACGGCGATCGCGCAGAGAAAAACACCCACAGACACACTCATCACTCCGATAAAGCGAGTCCAATGTGCCGCTTCTAGACACGACTGAACAACTGAGTCACTGCGAACACGCCGACAATCCGTTGGTCCCAGACAGCACCTCCCTACACGCCACAACTGAACAAAGCCCAGAGTCACCGTGAACGACACAAACAAACAAAACCACTCACCCATCACACTGTTGTGTTTCCTTTAAAGTCCGGTGAGGTTTATTTGTGAAAAAAGTTAAAAAAATAGACCATTTAATGACAGTGCGCCTAATAGTGCGAAAAATACGGTACTTTTAATCTGGACATTCAACATTCCACCACTTTGTAATAAAACGTGTGATAAAAACAACACCCACCAGGTCCGTGGAGCTGCAGGTTCCTTCAGATTGTTAGCGCGTGTTGTCTCATTAGTCGTTCGTTGGCAAGGCAACAAAGTGCAACCTTCAAACAGGCCTCAGCGCCGGCATTAGCCTAGCGCACAAAAACCTACATGCACGAGCTTCCACGGCGTTTACATCACCGCCTCGTGCATCGTGTGTGAAATGTCGGGGGGATCTAGTCTGACTGTAGCATTCCTCACTAGGGATGGGCATGATTAGTCGATTAATCGATAATTGATCATTAAGAATTTCATCGATTACGTAAATTTTAATCGACAAACCGAATGCAGGTTGCTGTGCGTAGCGTGACCAAACAGAGGTCCGTACAAGTACTCTCTACACTCAGAAGGAGCGAGCAAACACAAACAGTCAGTCTGTAACGTACCGAAGTGCATATGCGTATTTAAAGATGACTTGTACAAGAAATTCCACACTTTCCGTTCCGGTCGGGACAAGTGTGAGTCCATGTGCACAGTGTATAAAGCAGCACATATGTTTCAGTGTCCAGTGGGAAAAAGTTTTGCCAGGTGAGAGTCGCGCAATGTGGATGACGAGTCCCCACCTCCCTCCCCCCGTACGGTGTCCTGGTTTTGACAAACGCAAATATCGTCACACTAACCTGTATTCACCTGAGTCATGTCTTTTAATCCAACAGAAATTGACCGCATCAGCGACACAAGAGCTGCAGTTTTATCTTCTCTTAGTTTATGCAAATTAGCGATGTGGTTTTAAGTTTTGTTTCTGTGAGAGTTGCACAAAACTGAATTAAACACATTATAATCAAACGGGCTGATGTGGCTCTAGAGTCGTTACGGTTTATTTGTCGTATAGTTGAATTTTTTTATGCAGATTAGTAGTGCAGATAGTAATAATAATAATGATCATTTTAATATAAAAACGTTAATGATTAATTGATAATCGATCGTTAATTCTCTCGACGATCGATTAAGAAAATTTCATCGAATGCCCATCCCTATTCCTCACACTAGGCTAAATGCAGTTCATTTGATACAGACATGTCAAACTCAGGCCCGGGGTCCAAATTTGGCCCACGATATAATTATATTTGGCCTGCGAGATTATATCAAATATGTATTACAGCTGCTCGCCCGCTACAGAAAGACTACAGAGACATTATTTATTTAAAATGTTGTTATTATTTTATATTATACTTGTTCTGGATCCAATGTCTAAACAAAACTATTTTCGAACATTTATTTTAATAAGAAAAGGTTTAACATTAGATATCTCGAAAGAAAAGAAAACATGCAGACGTTGTTGAAATTTTTCAGTAAATACCGTATTTTCCGGGCTATTAGTCGCTCTGGATTATCAGACGCACTGTCATTAAATGGTCTATTTTCTAACTTTTTTCACAAATAAACCGCACTGGACTTTAAAGGAAACACAACAGTGTGATGGGTGAGTGGTTTTGTTTGTTTGTTCGTTCACGGTGACTCTGGGCTTTGTTCAGTTGTGGCGTGTAGGGAGGTGCTGTCTGGGACCGCTGGATTGTCGGCGTGTTCGCAGTGACTCAGTTGTTCAGTCGTGTCTAGAAGCGGCACATTGCGCTCGCTTTTTCGGTTCGTTCCTCTCCGTTCCGTTCCTCGTCGGCGTGGAGTGATGAGTGTGTCTGTGGGTGTTTTTCTCTGTGCGGTCGCTGTCGCTGTCTGCTCCGTGTGTGTTTGTGTGTTCTGTGGGTGGTGCGGCTTTGTAGTTTACTGAAGTCGTGCTGGGACACTCGAGTGGATTCGTGTATGGGGCGCTCTGGATTGCGGGACGCACGGTCGTTTTTTGATGCGGTTAGACCAGGGGTGTCAAACTCATTTTGGTCCGGGGGTCGTATCCAACCTAATTTGATCCCAAAGGGGCCGGATCAGAAAACTCATGTCATATAAATCCCAAAATAACAATAAGTTCAAATAGTGCAGAGAAACACAAATCTACTACAGAAATACTTTTTAATTGATGAACTCTTTCTTTTACAAAATATTATAATATTATGAACAACCTGAAACTTAAAAAAAATAAAAAATTCAACACAATGTTTTAACATGAACTTGTAGAAATAGGAATAAGTCAGTTTTTGTTGTAAAATCCTGCACTCGGCTCCACTTTTCTCATGTTAAACATTTTGCTGATGAGGGTGTCACGGTCAACAGTCAAAACGATCGTCCTTTAAGAGCGTTTGGAAAGAGACAAGTCTTCATTTGTGCTGCTCTGGTGGGAGGGGCCACGTACAGAGACGCTGGAGACGCTGCTGTGATAAACACCGCATAAAATTACCAATATTTTAATAAAAAATAGAATTTAAATATTTTAGTAGAAAATCAGCCGAGGGCCAGATTAAAGGTCTTGGAGGGCCGGATCTGGCCCCCGGGTCACATGTTTGACACCTGTGGGTTAGAGGCTTAAGACCACGGATAATCGCCCGGAAAATACGTTATTTAGTTTGTTCCATGACTTAGTCCCAGTTTTTCATTTTGGCCTCTGTGAATTTGAGTTTGACACCCCTGATTTTATACGTTGAATCAATTGAACAGGGCCTATTCAGTTTAGAGTCTAAACTTTACACCACCGTATTAATGGACCAAGGAACATATAAACCAATAGTGACACTGCTTAACCAATCAAATCTTTGTATTCAAGGGCATCACAACTCTGAATGCAGACGCAGAATTTAATTTTAATTTTAAACTGCAGCCCTGTATCTAATGTAGGCCTACGCTGCGATGGTTTTAACGAACTGAAACCAGCTGATGAATTTGCTGACAATTTTGCACAAACTCAGTACATCAATCAATCAAACAATCAACAACTTTATTAATCCCAAAGGGCAATTCAGTTCTTACATCTCTGGTCACGCACAATATATAAATATAAATAATAAGGAAAAAGAAAGACAGACACCAACGTTCAAACCACAGAGCATCAGGGACACAGTAACAAATTCACTTTTTCCATTTAAAATTCTTATGGCAGAAGGAATTAAAGATTTGGCGTAGCGGTTGGTCTTTTGCTGTGGGGTGACATAGCGCCTCCCAGAGGGCAACTTTTACAATGATTTTCATGAACTGTGGGTGTGCAGAAACAGTGTGGTTAGTCTGGCTCAGTGTTGGCCTTACCAGTTTTGGTAAACAACACCGATGTGAGCTCGCAAACACAGACTGCACAACAAATACCTCATCTGAAACACACACTGACTTATTTGCTCACAGCAAGACTTTTTACAATGAGTGTGTTTAAACTTAATGCACATCTTAATAACCTACATTTTAATGATACGGGATTTGATTTTGATGCTATCACCGGTTTTTCTCAGTGTGCATGTAAACGCAGTAACACGAATACTGACATAACCGGGATATGGCTAATAACCGGGTTATTGATGTGCATGTATACGCACTCAATGTGGTTCAGACTGTTCTGAACATCCAAGTAGCACTCCTGCCCCCTAAAGTTTATTAAATCGTAGTCCTTTCCTTTATATTCCCATGTGGCCTTATATATGTGTATAATCCCTCAGTGGTCCAGGTATTTTCCACTGTGGTCCATGAACGTACACTCGTCTATCTGCTCTTATACTTGTTCTGATGCAGCTCAAGATCATTCTAAAGCTTCAGGAAAGGTTGATTTCTGTGCTGTCAATGGGACAATGCCTGCAAAAAATAAGTATCTTGGTTCAATACTAGTTATATTATCATTACTTCAGTTTACATAACACAAAAACACCAACCTCACGCCTTCAGCTGTGTCCCTCAAACGACCTCCTGAGGCCAAAAAGGGCAAAAAATGTCAATACCGAAGAAGAAAAACTACCTGCATTCACAAATATTCTGCTCGAGCGCCAGCGTTCAGTGACAGAGGCCTTGGTTTAGTTTAAAATTACGACCCGACCGCACAAAAACGTCCGCGCTGAGAAAGCAAAGAGATGGCTCCAGTCCAAATTTACTCGAGGAAAGAATTCAAGCAAATATTCCATTCACACGGCAGCTTTCCGGTCAATATACGCTTTAAAGACGCATTGTGTAACTTTTCTGGTGGAGGATCCATCAAATGCTTTTGTAAACAGAGATGCTGTTGCTTTGTCTGGAATGTTTCACAGTGTGGCATTAAACCTTTCTATCTTCATGGAGACCAAAGCAGACCAAGTTACAGGTCAGAATGCGCCTTTTTTATTAGGTATTTTTGAGCTATAAAACCACCTGTAATTGAATAAATGTAAAGTAGAGCTGTTTAATGTCATAGTGTGGAACCTTCCAGGCAGAGCAATGACATCTCCTCAAACAAAAAGTTACACAGTGCAGCTTTAAAGAGCACACAAGTGACCTGGAAATACAAGGCAAAGACAAAAATTGTACTTCTTCCAGTAGTTTCCAGTAGTGTTGTAGTAATCGAGGCCGGTCTCGAGTACCACAGCACGTTTTTTTTTTTCGGTCATGAACTCATCTTGGACTTGACCACGTTTGGACTCAGACTTGTCTTGGTCTTGATGGCGCTTGGACTCGGTCTTGTCTCAGTCTTGATGGCGCTTGGACTCTGTCTTGTCTCGGTCTTGAAGGCGCTTGGACTCGGCCTTGTCTCGGTCTTGAAGGAGTTTAGACACGGTCTTGTTTCGGTCTTGATGGCGCTTGGACTCGGTCTTGTCTCGGTCTTGAAGGCGCTTGGACTCGGTCTTGTCTTGGTCTTGATG
>NW_026571047.1:30683713-30716213 GCF_026225935.1 Boleophthalmus pectinirostris
ACAAACGTCACTATTCTGCGCTGAAGTAGGCGAAAATTGTTAATAAACTCTGTGTCACTGAAGTGAAGCACATCACCACTCACCACTCTTGGCTCCGTCTCCACATCCACACGTTCCTTTCAACGGACGTCGCTGCCGCTGCCCCACAAAACACCACGACCAAAAACCTCGTCCTTCTCCTTCTCAATCTCCTCCTTAAAACAAGTAAGTTGTTCATGTTCTGGCTCCGGTACGAGAGGAACTTTAAAATCTCCAGGTGCTCGATGCTGCGTCCATGTTTGGACAACTTCCGTAAACACAGAGACGCTCGCTGTGGTTGACGTCGTCGTGTCTCCAGTGTCACATGTGGGACACTTTTGGGCCGTTTACTGTTCACACTGGAGTCACATACAAGTCGCATTTAATTGGAAATGTGAACGACCTCGCAAAAACATCAGATTTCACAAAAAAATATGAATTAAGCATTAAGCCCTGCAGTCTGAACGTAGCCATATGTTCTGTTGTTTATGCTGTAATTATCTGAATAACTGTTAATATGTTACATTAACATATTAACATCTGTTCAGTCTGTTGTTCTCTGTTCTGTTGTTATTACTGTAACTTGACTTTCAAGATGAAATGTCGGTTCCTGGTCTCTGATTTTACAAAATTAACCCGAGATTATATCAAACTGAACTAGGACTAAAACAGGACTAAAACAGGACTGAACCAGGGACTCACTGTTGGGACGGGCTTGGATGTGACCGCAGGAGAAAGGACCGGCTCAGAGCTTCGCATCACACGAAGGTAAGCGCAGCAATTGCCCGATCGCACTGCACTTCAGAATCACACGGATAGAGATCGAACGTTTATGTAAATTTGACAGCTGAACACATTCTGTACTGTGCAGGAGACAGGACACGGTGAAGACTGATTGACAATGGTCTCAGGCGTAATCAGGCGTCAGCTGCTTTAGCCCCGTGGAGCGCGGGGTTCTGCATTGGTCCTTTCGCCCGCGGTCACCTGACAGTCTACGCGGGCATGTCTCCGCTGCTGATATCGCGGTGATTTTAGTTAATTTGTATGAAGAAAAACGAAAAACCCACCACTTCAATCCAGATTAAAAATGCATTGTGACGCGCGTTACTGACATTTGTACCAAGTAAGATATTATTTTTTCCCTTGTAATGCCAAACGTTACTGTGTTACAGCAAAAAGCAACGCATTACAGACATTTGTTACTTTTATAACGCGTTACTCCCAACACTGATTAGTTCTTTTGACATTTTTTTTTTCTTTTATTCCTTGTGCTTTAGAGCCGGTTAGTCCTGGTTCAGTTCTGTTTTAGTCCTGATTCAGACCACGTTAAGTCCTTCGGTTCAGTCCTGCCCCTCGACCCATAAGTCCCGGTCCAGACCTTACTTTCTTGACCTAATTCTTTTTCCATTGAATCCCTAATACCGCCTTAAACCAAAGACCCACTTCTAAAAACAACATGCCATTTTAGCCGCTCCTCAAATCGAGACCAATTAGCGGCAACACCTCCTCCGTCTCTAATTAACCCACTTCCACTTTGCAATTAACTCTGCGGCGTTGTTATTTTCCAAGAACCCAACGACTGAGGTATGTTTCTTTGTAACGTGGGTCAGGGCTTGTTTACAGCGTTCGGAGTCGTTTTCTGGCGCTGCATGTTGCCATGACGGCCCCATTCAGACCCACGGACTGTACGAGAGACGTGGACGGAGCGAGCGGGACCCATATGAAGACAATCAACACAAAAAGAACTAATTATAATAACAGGATCATTTGGAGCAAAATTACACTTATGTTGTTGAATGTGCACAAAGCAATGAGCCGTGATAGCTGTCAATCAAACCTGTGGGCGGGACCTCACGGAGAGAAGGCGTCTGATTGGTCTGTTGTTAATGTTCATATCTCGATTTAGGGACAAAATAGCAAGATAAACATTTTAAGACCAAAATGACAAGTGACAGCAGCGGAGAGACAGAGAGAGTGGCTTTGATTTTTCAATAGAAAGTGAATCAGAGCCAGAATCTCAAAATGTTTTTAAATCACTCCTAAAAACTTAACTTTTAAACATAGACCCCTCTTTTCTGTAACTTGACATTTTGGTTTTAAAATGTTCGTACCGACCCGCTCTACATGATCCTGATGATTTTATTTTGTTTTTTATTTCAACCCTCAATGAGCTTCATTTGACTGGAACTGAATGCTATGAATGACGTAGAAAGACAAATAAAAACTTTATTTATCCTAAAGGAGTCCACTAAGTCCACTTCTTCATACAGTCTGTGCTTTAAACAGATGAGATGTATATTTCTTGTTGTTGATTACCTTGAGTTAGGGCTGTCGCGATAACCACAAAAATGAATCAGTGCAGTACTAAGATCACGATCACCGCACGCGATCAACGTGACCCGACCCAGAGTCCTGCACGGGCCCATTTTTAGAGACCCGCACCCGCTCGGACCCGTTAACATTCCACCCATTACCGCTTGTGCCTGTGATAACCCAGGACTAACCCAGGACTAACCCAGGACTAACCCAGGACTAAGGTGTGCCTGCGTAGACCGTCTGGTGACCGCAGGTGAACGGACCGCCTCGATCGCGCTTTGCGGACACCTGCTCCTCGTGCTCGGGGTTCTCGCTCTCTTAAGTCCGCGGGTACCCGACCTGGTGCAGGCCTCTGACCCGACCTGGCGCAGGCCTCTGACCCGACCCGGCGCAGGACTCTGACCCGACCCGGCGCAGGACTCTGACCCGACCTGGCGCAGGACTCTGACCCGACCTGGCGCAGGACTCTGACCCGACCCGGCGCAGGACTCTGACCCGACCCGGCGCAGGACTCTGACCCGACCTGGCGCAGGCCTCTGACCCGACCCGGCGCAGGACTCTGACCCGACCTGGCGCAGGCCTCTGACCCGACCTGGCGCAGGCCTCTGACCCGACCTGGCGCAGGCCTCTGACCCGACCTGGCGCAGGACTCTGACCCGACCTGGCGCAGGACTCTGACCCGAGCTGCCACAGTGAGAGCTGGAGAGATGCAGCGACACTTGTTCCAAAGCCAAATGTTATTTCTCCCACTACAAACACTAAATCCACACGACAACCAAGGTACATGTGCATCAGCAACAAGCGCATCATCAGAGAGTTTTCAGTGCCGCTGGAAATATAGTAAATATTGTATCTCATGTCTTATTGTTTTCTATTTTTAAAAGTTATTATGACTTTGACTGTGACTGTGAATGTCATTGTTCTATCAGTATTTCCCACACACAGACCAAAACCGAGCGCCACAAATTGATTATTGATTGATTGATTTTTTTTCCAAACGCAATTCTGTCATTCTCGCTCACATGTACAGAGAGAGAGATCAACATCTGCACATACATGTCAGTGGGGACACACTTATACAACACTTGCGTTATTTGCTCTCTGGACCCGACTCTCTCTGCCCTAAGCCCACGGAGAAAAGTGCGATCGGGCGATGGCTGCGCTTAGTCTCGTGGGGCGTGGAGCTCTGTGCCCATCTTTTGGTCTGCAGTCACCCAACGGCCCGGCCCGTCTTGACAAGTTATTTTTCAGAAAGCCACGTAAAATGACTTGTTCTGATAAAACATGGAAGCTCTGCACCAAAAGTCTAATGCTGTTTCATTATTTCATTTAGTTGCCTTGTTGTACCTTTTTAATACTTCATTTAATTTGTGTTATTATATATTATATAATTGTTACATTATATTAGGGATTCGATTAAATTTTCCTAATCAATCGTCGGGAGAATTAACGATCCATTATCGATTAATCATTAATGTTTTTATATTAAAATGATCATCATTATTATTACTATCTGCACTACTAATCTGCATAAATAAATTCAACTTTACGACATATAAACCGTAACGACTCTAGAGCCACATCAGCCCGTTTGACATTATAATGTGTTTAATTCAGTTTTGTGCAACTCTCACAGAAACAAAACTTAGAACCTCATGGCTCATTTGCATAAACTAAGCGAAGAAAAAAAAAACAGCTCTTGTGTCGCTGATGTGGTTCAATTTCTGTCAGATTAAAAGACATGACTCAGGTGAATACAGGTTAGTGTGACCAGATTTGTGTTTGTCAAAACCAGGACACCGTACGGGGGGAGGGAGGTGGGGACTCGTCATCGACATTGAGCGACTCTCACCTGGTAAAACTTTTCCCCACTGGACACAGAAACATATGTGCTGCTTTATCACTGTGCACATGGACTCACACTTGTCCCGAACGCAACGGAAAGCAGTGGAATTTCTTGTACAAGTCATTGTTAAATACGCATTTGTGCTTTGGCACGTTGCAGACTGACCGACTGTTTGTGTCTCGCTCCTTCTGAGTCGCAGACGCTACGAGAGACGCTCAGTTTAATGACCCAATGAAAGGAAATGAAAACCCGAACATTTGCATCACTTTATAAAAACAAACCCGACGGATGTTTGGCCACCCTACGCTACTACGCACAGAAACCTACACAGCAAAAAGTGGAGTGTTAAAATTGACTCTCACAGAATCAATTTTAACATTTTCTCTGAGTTTATATGAGTCCAATCTGTTCTAGAGTTAATTTAACATTTTTGGAAATGTTAAATAAGTAACACTGGTCTAAAGTTCCTGTTTAACCCCGAAATCAACAGTTATATTCATGTTCTGAGAGTAAACGGATACAATTTTGTAGGGTTATCCTGATTTAGCTGAACAACACACAGAGGTGTTTTATTTTTACACTTTATTTTAGTTAATTTAAGATGAAATTATAAACTAAACTGGTTCAAACCGGTCTTCTCCCACGGGAGTTTGAAGTGGTGGGTGGGAGGAGCCAAATTAACCCTAAGGGAAGTTGAATTATCTTCAACCATATCAACTCTGGCAAATAACCCCAACTCGAACCCCCACTTAACTTTCAAACTGTAAAAATAACACTTTTTTGGGTTAAAAACAACTCTGAAATATTTTTTTTGCTGTGTACATTGGGGTTGTCGATTAAAAATGAATGTAATCGATGAAATTCTTAATGACCAATTATTGATTAATTGACTAATCATGCCCAACCCTACATTATACTATTTATTTTGTTTACCAAAAAAAAAAAAAAAAATCTCAACATGAATCTTAAAATACAGGTCTTTGGGTAACATAAACTCGGGCGATAGGGGGCGCCACACAAAGCTACACTGTGTATGTATGTATGTATAAGGATGTATTCTGTTCTATTCTTTGTGTACAGCTTTTTGTCCAGCTGTAAAGTTTTAAAAGAGTTTTATAAATAACGTCGGTATGTTATGGAGCTGAATCACGCCCGCGCAGGTTTGGCCGTGTCCGTTTGTACGTACAGTCTATGTTCAGAGGCCCGTAGTAAAGCGGCGTAATTGGTCTGGTGCGTTCGGCGACAGTCTCGGCTTTACTCGGCCGGCGCTCTGCGGGATCTGACTCCGGGTTTAGAGGGACAAAGCTGATTACGGTGACAGGAGCCGCTCGAGTCGTAATCTCTCGCGGCTCGAAGTGAAACTATTCGACGCATCGGTGCGCGAGCCAGAAACCGTGAAAGAAAAGACCCGAGAATGTGAAACCAGCCAAAAGAAACACTGATAAAGCTGCACTGCGTAACTTTTCTGGTACAGATGTTCTTGCTTTTAAGCTATAAAACCACCTGTAGTTGTATAAATGTAAGTTAGAGCTGTTTAAAGTCATACTGCGGAACATTCCAGGCAGAGCAGGCGTGGGAGCATGTGAATCCAAATTATAGATTTTGAAAAGAAGAGAAAAGAGAAAACAGCTCATTAGGGTAAAACATGGAGCAGAAATTTGTAGTTTTGTCTTTTTCTTATGGATTTTCATCACGAGGGGATCTGAGATTTTAAGAAGAATTTATTTTGATTAAAAATTGTAAAGAAAAGACTGTCAGGAGATGGGAAGAAGGCAAGTTTAAGATTTTAAGTTAAGTTTTGAGATTAAAATTTTTTAAGTCAAAGTTATTAAGTTTAAGTTTTTAATTTCAAGTTTTTTAAGTCAAAGTTTTTAAGTTTAAGGTTTTAAGCTTAAGTTTTATTAAGATTAAGTTTTTTATTTTAAGTTTTTTAAGTTTAAGTTTGTTAAGATGAAGTTTTTTAAGATTAAGTTGAAGGTTTTAGGTTTAAGTTTTTTAAGATTAAGTTGTTCATTTTAAGTTTTATAAGTTTAAGTTTTTATGTTTAAATTTGTTAAGATGAAGTTTTTTAAGTTTAAGGTTTTAGGTTTACATTTTTAAGTTTAAGTTTGTTACTATGAAGTTTTTTTTAAGTTTAAGGTTTTAGGTTTAAGTTTGTTAAGATGACGTTTTTTAAGTTTAAGTTGTTCATTTTAAGTTTTTTATGTTTGAGTTTTTAATTTAAAGTTTTTAATTTGAAGTTTTTAATTTAAGGTTTTAAGTTTAAGTTTTTTTAAGCTTAAGTTTTTTATTTAAAAAAATTTTTTATTATTTAAGGTTTTAAGTTTAAGTTTTTTTAATCTTAAGTTTTTAATTTTAAGTTTTTTAAGTCTAATTTTTTTTAAGCTTAAATTTTTAATTTAAATTTTTTTAAGTTTAAGTTTTATTTTTAAGTTTTTAAGTTTAAAGGCAAGTTTAATATCTATTTCTATATCTATAATCAGACATTTCATTGCAGAATATTTTTATGAGCAAAACTTTTACAGCTCAAATCTTATCATAGAACAGAAAAAAAAAAAAAAAAAAAGATAAATATTGACCTTCAAAATTGACAGTTCCAGCTTACATGTACTGAACGATAAGTCAATATATTAATTATGGTGACAGGCCTGACACATGGAAAAAAAAACCTGACACACACAGAGGTTTTCCATTTTATAAATACTTCCTATACTTTTATACTTTTCAGCTTTTTTAAATCTAACTTTTTTGGATTCACGTGAACTTGCCAGGTCTGTTTGTGATGAGGAAACAATATTATAACAGATCAGTAAATAGTGTAACATGGGCCCTTTAAGTTCTTGAATATAAATACCATCACCTTCAAACGTATTCAAAAAGAAAACACTTACGATGTTCATGAGTGTGAGGACGTAGTTCTGGACGTGTTCTTTGCCGTGGAACCTGAGCACCGAGTCGTCCACGGCCAGCAGCACCTCGATGTTGTAATCTTCTTTTTTAGCGTGTCTCCTCTTCCTCTCGGGCTCGGACAGTTTGTGCTCCACCACGTCCAGCGCTCGGGGCAGGTCCGCAATACCAAAGTCCGCCACTAGGGGAGAGAGAAAGCACGGTTACAACAGGCTAGTATTGTTTTTTTTTTTTTAAAGGTGTACTGTGTAACTTTATGGGTGGGAGTCGGTCACCTGCTTGTTTCTATGGATACGTCATTACTCTACCTTACATTTTTTAAATTACAGGTGGTTTTAAAGCTCAAAAATACCTAGAAAAACATTAATTCTGACTGTGAGCGGGGTCGCCTCTCCACAGATCTGACCTGTAACTTGGCCTGGTTTAAAAGGTTTAAAGCCGATATATCCCAATACTAAAACACAGGACGATATATTGCGATTTATCGAGAATTACTTCTATTAATTCAGTCAACTGCACCTTCACGAGAACACACTGTTATGAAATATAGTTTATAAAAGCGTTTAAATCATCAGAACAGTGAATGCAAACAAAGAATTTTTGTGAAAAGTATTATTTTAAAAATCAATTTGGATGCATTTTGAATCGATTCGAGAATTGAAGTATCAAGATATATCACTGAATCGATTTTTTCTCACAGTCCTATTGCACATTGCACCTTTAATGGATTCTATATTACGAAAAATGTACTCTGTAGATGTAGTCTGTTTACATCTCCAAAGCTCAAAATGCTCTGTTCCACCTTGTGATGTCATGAAGCGGCGGTTTTCAAATTAACAGCGCCTCTTAACTTATGATCAGTAGAGGTTGGCAATTCTAAATCTGAAATATCATTTAGAGATTCTAGAGCACTTCTTGTATTACCACATGACATCACAAGGTGGAACAGCGTGTTTTCCGTTTGAGAGAAAAACTCAGCCTAAATCTGCAGGATTTGTGTGTGAATGAAACAAACAAAACAAAACTCCAGGTCTGTTTGTGATGAAGAAACTATATTATAACATAGATCAGAATATATTAGGGGTGTAATGGTTCATGTTTTCGTGCCGAACCGTTTCAGTACAGGACGTTCGGTTCGGTGCAGGGCTGCGCACGAGTGAATTCACGCAATTTGTGTGTGTTTACATTCCTCCACTACATGTGCAGCTACACAGAGACTCGGCTCTTTAATAATCACGAAGGAAGTCGTCCGTGATTGGGGCAGTGTTTCCCGCAGCGCTTTATAGTTAGAGCGGCCGCCTTCTCAACAGTCGTCTTGACTATGTCCATCTGAACCACGTGACTCCTCAAAAAACTTCGGTCGTCGTGCTGTGTCATCACTTTTTGCTTTTGCTTTTTCGCCGACACAGAATCTGCCCCCCCATAACTGCCAGCAGATCTGCACTGAGTTGTTTTTTCAGGCCAAAAATATGAAGATTGAGTCAAACTTCATGCTGAAACTGTTCGTGCTGCACTTTACTTTTTGAAAAGTTTTTTTTACTGTTTACAATTCTTATAATATATATGTAATATTTCATACATTTGTTGATTATTTGAAAATATTTGATTTAACTTAATAGTATTACCAAGCAGCACTTTATTTTCCCATCTGTAAAATGTTAAAAGAAATTATTGGTTTAATAAAAACACAAATAAACAACAAGCAAATATGTGAAGAATCATTCCTCAGTCGTCAAGGTAGAATTCATGGCAAGGAGAAAATTCTGTTTGTCGACTGGACAAAAATTAGTTTGGTTGAAGACGTTTCTCAGCTCATCCAAGCTGCTTCTTCAGAGTCCAGAGTCCTTCTTATGTCTGTCTGCAGGGAGGAGCTAAATAACTACTCTGAAACTACTTGTTTACAGTTTCTGTTTGTTAGTTAGGGTTATTGACCTGTACAAGCAAATGGTGTTGTGTTTTGTTCTCAAACTGAACCAAAAATGAACCGAACCCTGACCTCACAACCGAGGTACGTACTGAACCGTGATTTTTGTGTATTGTTAAATCCCTAGTGTCGTGTAGCATGTAGTTTTCAAATAAACAGCTACTTTTTAACTTTTGTTCAGTGAAAATCTGCAGGGTTTTTGTGTTAAACATGTGTGAATGAAACAAAACACAACTCCAGGTCTGTTTGTGACGAGGAAACGAGATTATAACAGATCAGAACAGTTATATGGAGCCTTTAATATAACTTAGAAAATAAAAGTGTAGAACAGAGAAAGTACAGGGCAGTGAGTACAGCTTCGGTTTTGTCTCTTCGTTTTATTTCATTGAGAAAATCTGTCATTTTTAACCCCGGGAACTGCACATAAAAAGAAGTGTCGTAAAAGCAAAATTGTGCGTTGAGATTTGGAGCTGCTCAGAGACGATCTAAAGCAGATTTTTCACTTGAGAGGAGCTCGATGTGAACGAGATTGGTCCGTTAAAAGAACTATGGAGAAAAATGCTGTTGCAGAGCGGGACACGGGACGCTCCGGAGCTCGGAAGGAACCATTACAAACCACCGCTGTCACCATTCTCAAATCTCTAAGTCTTATTTTTTTATTCTATTGATAATTTGCAGCTGGCGTCATCAACATTCTGGGGGCACTGCTCTGTTACCGTATTTTTCATCAGACTGTAAGGCACACTTGAAGTCCTTTAATTTTCTCATAAATTGACAGTGCGCGTTATAATCCGGTGCGCCTTATGTATTAATTCTGGTTATAAATCAATTAATTGTACAATAACTTTTCAGGCTGAAACAAGAAGAAATGGCTCAAACCCCAGCAGCCGACATGCCCCCCCCCCGGGAGAGTCCGAAATCCACTGAAATCCCACAAGACACCGACACGACACCAGACAGGACAGAGTCTCACAGCAGCAGCCACAGAGAGACGAGACACAATATTCCAACGGAAGTCAGTGACTAAAATCACTTTTAAGGACAATTTTGTTACAGAGATTTAATAATCCATTTTATTTATTGCTTTAGTTGTGTTTGGTTCAGCAACGGTTCATTCAAGTGGATTTTTGTTAACAAGTCCTCGCTGTCAGCTGACATTAGGCTATTTTTATGTGAACATGTCTGTTTTCTTTAGGCCTGTTGTTTTTTTTCTTGTCTTGAAGTTCCTGTGTTAAATGTTCTTTAGAAAGTTAGGTTTATTGATCTTTGAGAGGGTGCATTTGCATTTTTATTTCATTGTCATTATATTAGTTGAAAATGGTCTTAAAATGTCAATATTATCGTTTATCGCAATAAATTCTTGGTCAATTAATCGTCCAGCAAAATCTGTTATAGTTACAGGCCTAGTTGTGTTTACTGACCTCGAACTGATTTTATGTGGTACACGGCGCTCAAAAATCTGTCAAAATGTTTTCGTAAGACTTTGGTAAACTACGAAACTGCACAGCTTGATGGATTATCAGAAGCATTACGGCGACTGTAGTCAGGAGCCTCGCGAAGTTAGTCTGATGAAGCGAGCTGTTTTTTCAGCACTTATAGTTTATGCAAATGAGCCATGTGGTTTTAAGTTTAGTTTCTGTAAACAAATGTGCGCAAAGCTGCATTAAAAACATTATACTCTAAGTATATTTGAGTCCTAATCGTAGGAAATAAAAAAAAACAAACTTAAATGATCCACCCACATTGACATTCATAATCCACTTTCACCAAGAAAGGGAGACAACGCCGGGTGAATTACTCAACGATCTGCCAATGGATCGTGGACGCCTGGACTAAGGGATCAGTCTCAAGTGTCGTCTGTTTGTTTCGCTTAATGCACCTTAAAATCCAGTGTGATTTATGTATGAAAATAAACAAGAGAATCAACATTACTGATATTGTCTTATAATCTGGTGCCCCTTATAGTCTGAAAAATACGGTAGTCAAGTCAGACTCTGGTATAGGGTCCACCACCTGCTTGTCTCCATGGAGATGTAATTGCTTTGCCTTGAATGTTATACAGTTTGGAAATGAACTTGGTTATCACAATGGACTCAAGTTACTGGTCAGATCTATGGAGAAGCGAGTCTGCACAGAGTAAGAATTCATGTTTTTCACTGTATTTTTTGAGCTTTAAAACACCTGTAATTGAATACATGCAAAGGCAGATGAGTTTAATGCCATACTGTAGAAAACAGGTGTCAAACATACGGCCCGGGGGCCAGATCCGGCCCTCCAAGACCTTTAATCTGGCCCTTGGCTGATTTTCTACTAAAATATTTTAATTATATTTTCTATTAAAATATTGGTAATTTTCTGCGTGCTTAGCACAGCAGCGTCTCCAGCGTCTCTGTACGTGGCCCCTCCCACCAGAGCAGCACAAATGAAGACTTGTCTCTTTCCAAACGCTCTTAAAGGACGATCGTTTTGACTGTTGACCGTGACACCCTCATCAGAAAAATGTCCAACATGAGAAAAGTGGAGCCGAGCGCAGGATTTTACAACAAAAATGTACTTATTCCTAAATTGCATTTTTCTTAAAGTTTCAGGTTGTTCATAATATTATAATATTTTGTAATAAAAGAAAGAGTTCATCAATTAAAAAGGATTACAGTAATAGATTTGTGTTTCTCTGCACAAACATTTGAACTTATTGTTATTTTTGGGGTTTATATGTCATGAGTTTTCTGATCCGGCCCCTTTGGGATCAAAGTCGGTTGGATACAGCCCCCAGACCAAAATGAGTTTGACACCCCTGCATTAAACAATACAACATGTTGATATTTCAGTATTTTTGCACACTGTTGGCAGGGATCAGATTGGTCAAAATGATAAAAATTAGAAAAGTGGAGCCGAGTGCAGGATTTTCCACAAAACACTGACTTATTCCTATTTACATACAAGTTCATGTTAAAACTTTGTGTTGAAATTACATTTTTCTTAAAGTTTCAGGTTGTTCATAATATTATAATATTTTGTAAAAGTCTTTCTTTCTTTCATAAATTTAAAAATATTTCTGTAATAGATTTGTGTTTCTCTGCACAAATATTTGAACTTATTGTTATTTTTGGGGTTTATATGTCATGAGTTTTCTGATCCGGCCCCTTTGGGATCAAAGTCGGTTGGATACGGCCCTCGGACCAAAATGAGTTTGACACCCTGCTGTAGAATATTCCACCTAAGAAGTTACATAGTGCACCTTTAATCTAAGCTTTATTAACATTAATCTCTACAGAACTAAAGGCAAAAGGAGATGTTAACTTTACTTTTGAGCTTTGGAGATGCAGACAAATAATAAAGAGTTTCTCAAACATGTGTGAATGTTAAAAACACAACTCCAGGTCTGTTTTTGAGGAGGTAACAACATTAAAACATAATTTAAAGCTCTCAAGAGTCTATTTTGTGTAATACTGGAGATTTAAGTATAAAAGCACAGAATTATTTGCCTCTTTCACCTCGCAGTCACGCTATTGGTCATTTAAGTTCACTACTGTAGAACATTTAGAAATGATCTTCAAGCCAAATTCTTTTCCAGGTAGTAAAACATCCAAATATTTAGCTTAATTTGAGTGCAGTTCTTGACATTTTCCCCTTGTGCAAATCACTGAGGTGATGTCAGCGCCGTAACTGCAGACACTAAAACGATTTCACAAAAACTAAAAGCAGGAAATAAATCTAAACTGAAAGTACGTCCACCTACAGTGATTTCTCTACAACCCAGAATGAAATGAAATGAACTCAAATGACAAATTATAGACAATGAGCAGCAGGAAAATGGGAAATCCAAAATCAAAATTCCAGGCCAGCGGGTTAACTATGTCCATTTATATAAACAGTCTATGTATTAGTCTCATAACAAAGTCTGAGCAAGAATAAAAATTTGATCAAATCAGGACCAAAAAGAGACCATTTTAAACACAGTGACAAAACTAAACCTAAAATGCATCTACATGCTTTGATTTCTCTAAATGAATAACACATAGCAAAGAAATTATTAACAATAAAAGGTCGATACTCAATACCGATTCCGATACCACGATTATAATATAAAAAAAACACTTTCTTTAGACAATAGAATGTGATTTCTAACATTAAATGGTCGTACTTTATTTTCTATTCACATGTGGTCTTATATCTGTGTACGACCTCAGTGGTTCATGGGCAAATATTACTGTAAGTCGCACTTTTTTCATGGTTTGGGTGTTTCCTGAGACTCCGGTGCGACTTATATATTAAAATGTTGCGAGTGAAGTGTGGAGAGGTTCTAGTCTTGTGTGTGAGTATCTGCTGCTCCTGTTCCTCCTGTACCACTGTCACTTGGCTCTACTGCACATGTCTCCTGCAGAAAGAGCCTCTGTCCTGTCTGTATCATGTCAGTCGATCGCACCGTTACTTCTGCACCACTGAACAATTTAACATTTAAATAAACTTCTAAAGACGACTGAGAAAACTGAACACAAATGCCCCCAAAAAGAAAATCATTTTGCAGATTACAAACTTCAAGTCGTGAAATCTGCAGCTGAAAACGATAATCGAGCAGCAGAGAGAAAGTTTGGAGTAAGTGAGAAACTTGTGACACTTGGAGGATGCACCATGAAACTTTCCTGAAGTCACTGGATGGATGGACAAAGTCTGGACTTCAGTGACACCGAAACCATCCTGTCGGGATTCAGAAAGACCCGAATAATTCTAACTGGAACTGATGCTGAGTCTGACGACAGCGACACAGAAGAGGAAGCGGCGCTCTGTTTACCTCCGGAGGTCGAGGAGTTGTTCAGAAGTGACAACGAGGATGAAGAATTGAATGGATTTAGTGATTTGGAGTGAGATGGAGAGTTTGTTAAACTTGTTCTGTTCTGTTGTTTATGTTAATGTTCATTTGTGAGGTTAACAGTCTGTTGTTCTCTGTTCTATTGTTATTACCATATTTTCCGGGCTATTAGTCGCTCTGGATTATAAGGCGCACGTCATTAAATGGTCTATTTTCGAACTTTCTTCACAAATAAACCGCACCGGACTTTAAATGAAACACAACAGTGTGATGGGTGAGTGGTTTTGTTTGTTTGTTCGTTCACGGTGACTCTGGGCTTTGTTCAGTTGTGGCGTGTAGGGAGGGTGTGTCTGGGACCAACGGATTGTCGGCGTGTTCGCAGTGACTCAGTTGTTCAGTCGTGTCCAGAAGCGGCACATTGCGCTCGCTTTTTTCGGTTCGTTCCTCCGTTCTGTTCCTCGTCGGCGTGGAGTGATGAGTGTGTCTGTGGGTGTTTTCGCTGTGCGGTCGCTGTCTGCTCCGTGTGTGTTTGTGTGTTCTGCGGGTGGTGCGGCTTTGTAGTTTACTGAAGTCGTGCTGGGACACCCGAGTGGATTCGTGTATAGAGCGCTCTGGATTGTGGGGCGCGCGGTCGTTTTTTGATGCAGTTGGAGACTTAAGAGCGCGTCCAATATCCCGGAAAATACGGTACAAGAACTTGACTTTCATGATAAAGATGTCGGTTCCTGGTCTCAGATTTCATAAAATATATTTCCCCGAAAACGAACAAATTCTATGCTTTTTTTCTTCTTCATTACGCATTTTTGGCTGGTGCGACTTATTCTCCGAAGCGACTTATAGTCCGAAAAATACGATAGTCCATGAGCTCAAGATAATTCTAAAGATTCAGGAAAGCTTTCATTTCTGTGCTGTGAATGGGACTTTTTAGTATCGATACCTGCTCAAATAAATATTTAGTTTTGATTCTAGTTTTAGTATCGATTAGTGTTCGATTTTCAACACTTTTGAGAATCCTAAAAGTTGTTATATGAAGCAATACTTTGGTTCCGACTCCTGTACAGTCATCGTTTTATTACCTAACACAACTTCTCTTTATAGAAACCAACTAAAAGCCATTTTCTCTGCTGATTTCTCTAAGCGCACCACTTTACCAGCAGGAAGTCCAAGCCCTGAACCTCCGCAAATGCACTGAGGAGAGACGCAGGGTAAATAAGGCTAATAAAAGTAGCTGTGAAGTTGTTTAGTTTTGTTACATTGGCGATTTGAGTTTTAAAGCGATGGAAAAGAATATTGAGAAGTTGCATTGGTTTATAATGTTGTTTCCTCGTCACAAACAGACCTGGAGTTGTGTTTTGTTTTGTTTCATTCGCACACGTTTAACACACAAACCCTGCACGTTTAGGCTACGTTTATATGATGACAGTCAGACAAACATCCTTTTCTGTATTTTACCTGAACAAGTGACAATTTATGCCTCTCTTTACTAGGGCTGGGTATTGTTAAGAAGTTGCAGATACGATACCTCGATACATAAGCCATGATACGATACATATCTCAATACAGTGAGTGCGTATACATGCACATCAGTATCCCGGTTATTAGCCATATCCCCGGTTATGTCAGTATTCGTGTTACTGCGTTTACATGCGCACTGAGAAACCGGGACACTCATATCCGCGTATACATGATCAAATGGAGTATCCCGGTTTCTTGACATAATCTTACAAATGCGCAGGCGCAAAAATTAACTTAAATCAATTTCATAAACCAGGAAAAATTCAAACCGTGAGCTCCTTTAGCATAAGAAGCTAAGGAGCTACGAGATCTCCCACAATCCACTGTGCAGATTCTTCATTAAAATCTTCTGCATAAATAAACTCAACTTTACAACATATAAACCATAAACACTATAGACACATCAGCCCGTTTGATCAGATAATTCAGCTCTGATCACATTTGTTTACGTTTTACAGAAACGAAACTTAAGACCGTTTGGCTAATTAGCATAAACTGTTAGCGGCGATAAAAACAACTCGCTCCTTGCGCCGCTGATGTGATCAGTTTCTTTTGGACTAAATGACACGACTCTGTGGATTATGTGTGTTATTTCTGTGACAGAAGAGGTGTTAATGATGGTAAGTGTGTTCTGTGTGTGTGTTGTATAGGAGATAGTTCATGTTTTAGCTTTTCAGCGTCACACGAGTGCAGGTCGTACGAGTGCAGATTGTACGTGTGCAGGTTTAGCGCAGCTCTTTATTTTACAGTCATTTCATTCGTTTGGTCACTTTATTTATGTTGGTCAATTTATTTATGTCACTACTGTTGTGGTGAAAGGCTGGAAAGTGTCTTTTGGACGCATGCGCACTCAACTTTATGTTGCAGTAACCGGGGTACTGCGTTTACATGCCACAAGTAACCCGGTTACTATCGGAATAAACCAGCTACAGTAACCCGGTTTCTAATAACCGGGATACTGCCATAACCGGGTTACTGAAACCGGGTTACTGCGTTTACATGCACCATGAAGAAACCGGGATACTCAAAAAACCTGATCATAACCAGGTTATTGATGTGCATGTAAACACACTCAGTGTTCGGAATGATACGATATAAAAATAAAAGCTAAGTCATGTCTGTGATACTAAAAGTCTTTGCTAAACCACTTCTTGTGCAAAGTTCATACAAAACACAAACATTTTAATCATCAAAACAGTGAAAATGTTAAATGTGTCACATAAATGAGTTTCCTTCCTCTAAACAAGCATAAAACTGTTAATCAGGTTGGTGCCACCTAGTGCCTCCGTTCAATTTCATTTCTCTCCAGTGACTAGGTCAGGAATCAGGTAAAAATCAGATGGTTTGCAAGAACCCCGGAAATGTGAGTTCGGTCACCAGCCAATCAGTGAAGAGCCATACATTCTGTGTTGGCAACGATTCCCAAGATCGAGGATTTAAAGCCAGAACAAAGAGAATGTTTGGTGAATTTTATCAAGGCAAAAGACGTTATTGTACTCTTTCCCCGTTACCGGTGCATTACATACATCACGACCAAAAAACTGCGATTGGTTAAACGAAAAAAAGTACCTCCGTCAAGCGAACGAACCCTGATGCTGCGAGGTCAGACAGTTTCTACGAAGTGAAACCGGCTGATGAATCAGGCTAAAAAACTGTATCACTATAACAAAATAATGTTGTCAAATATACCAAAAAAATACTCTTGGCGATATATCGATACAGCAGACCACAATATCGATACTGTGTCATCACATTAAACCAGGGGTGTCAAACATACGGCCCTCCAAGACCTTTAATGTGGCCCTCGGCTGATTTTCTACTAAAATATTTTAATTATATTTTCTATTAAAATATTGGTAATTTTCTGCGGTGTTTATCACAGCAGCGTCTCCAGCGTCTCTGTACGTGGCCCCTCCCACCAGAGCAGCACAAATGAAGACTTGTCTCTTTCCAAACGCTCTTAAAGGACGATCGTTTTGACTGTTGACCGTGACACCCTCATCAACAAAATGTCCAACATGAGAAAAGTGGAGCCGAGTGCAGGATTTTCCAAGAAAAATTGACTTATTCCTATTTGCAAGTTAATGTTAAAACTTTGTGTTGAAATTGCATATAGATTTGCATTTCTCTGCACAAATATTTGAACTTATTGTTATTTTGGGGGTTTATATGTCATGACTTTTCTGATCCGGCCTCTTTGGGATCAAAGTAGGTTGGATACGACCCCCGGACCAAAATGAGTTTGACACCCCTGCATTAAACAATACAACATGTTGATATTTCAGTATTTTTGCACACTGCAGGGATCAGATTGGTCAAAAATAGGGACACCTGGGACATTTCTTGTATGAAACTGGAACAAATCACTGGTTTTGAATACATTTTCTGGGACAGGGGACACAGGGATCAAAACTGGGACTCACCCAAGTAATATTAGACCTTTAACAAAATTGTCAAACTTGGCAAAGACTAAAAATACGACGTCTGACCTGTCACGACTCCAACAATCTGACACTTGGCTGATTTCACGTCATATTCCGCTCGTTCTGGTTTAGGATCAGGTTCAAAGGTTAAAAACAGGAGTCACATTCCAGCTCGGCTCCGGTGACCCCAGACCGACCGAGATCATAAAAACAGAGACAGATGTGATGAGGATTAAACAGGCAGGGCTCGTCCGTCTCCCGCTCAGGTGTTCACGTCCGCGCTTTTATTCCTGCCCGTAAAAATGTTCTCTGGGTTATGGCGCTGGAAGGATTTCATGGCAGAGTTTGAGCGAGGTTTGAGGACAGAGACGAGGTTAAATCTGCTGTTAGAAAATGAGAAATATGAAATACAGAGGAGAGGAGCAGAGGGGGCGGAGATGGTGATGTAAAAATGTGCTCCAGCTACTTTTTACTCCACTTTTAATGGACTTTTAAAACCATTACTTTATCTTTGGTAATATGAACTCATTTTTGACAAATAAGACGATTAAAGGACACAAATTATGCAACATTTTTTTTGTTTGTTTTTTGATTATTTCGGTCACAGGTATATTTTGACATTAATTCACAGTCATATTTAACAGACACAGACCGAAAAGGTGTCGGCTGAAGTTTAAGCTTATTCTGCCCTTTACCGTTTATTCCTTTATCAGACCTTCATCTTGACACCAGTTCATCTTCATAAATCCAGCAAGAGGAAATGAACAAATCAAAAACAGAACAACAAAGTCCTACAGCACAAACTAAGTCTCATATTTCATGTTTCTGTCCAGAGTTAAACATTTAAACTTCTTTATGAAGTGAAAGACTGGTGCACAATTTTAGGTTTTCTGTACAGTTGTTCCAGAGCTCCAGCCCTTTAACAGATTCACAAAATTTCCTAATGTTTGTTCTGATTTTCTTTTTGATAAACATGGTCGTGCCTCTGAGCTCGTATCGGCTCTTTCGGATTTTGAACATGTTCTGTAACGATTTTGACAGGAGATTGTTGTTTACTTGGAACATGATTTTCAGAGTATAAAGGTCGACTAAATCATAACATTTCAGAGTTTGAAGGTTTATAAATAACACATTGGTTGATTCATTATAAGTTGATAATGTGATTGCTCTTATTGCCTTTTTTTGCTCCAAATCTCAGTACCGTAGGTTATTTAGGTCATTACCAGCAAGTTGTATGTAATAAAAAGACCGTTTTTATCTAGAATATATCTATATTTGTAAATAATTGCGATAAATTTTACACTAAAAAAATTCTCCATTCGCATTTTGCCTGGATTGTTGCGTCACAGGTAAAACTCCAAACTCCCTCTGCACAGTTGTTAACAGAGTTCCCACTCTTTTTCTACTTCTATGACTTTTTCAACACCTAAAGTGAATTTTCCATGACTTTACAGCACCTACATGTGTAGAATTGATCAGATTTTTAGAGCTAAATGCGAAATGTTAACTCTTTCCACTCACTTTATGGTTTGGGATTATAGTTTTTAACATTCAAAATACTGTCAGTGCATTTAAAAAGGCACAGACGTTCAGAAATATTCATAATAGCCTCATGAAAACTTAACAGAACGATGTAGTTGCCTGAAAGAGATACTAAAATTCCATGACTTTTCCAAAATTTTCATTGAATTTACAAAATTCCAAGGCCTGGAAAATGATGTTTTCAATTTCCATGACTTTTCTAGGATTTCCATGACCGTGGGAACCCTGTGTTAAGTCCATAAATCATCGCCGGACTCGTTCTTCGTTCAAATACTGTTCATAATAAACACGTGGCTGTATAGACGAGTTTCATTGTTGACAAAAGCGCGCGTTGCATGCTGGGAATTATTTTGGTCGGCGGCAAGAAACACTAATTCAACATGACGGACGGAGCGAGAAAACACGTAAAGGGTATTGATCCCGGTTATTTATCCACTCTAACGACAGAGGACCCAAGACCATTTGACCAGAAATTGGTCATAAGCATCGACGGACGACAAATCACCCTTTTCAACCCCGACAAAAGGTGGACCAAACCAAATTTCTGGTCAGAATCACCAACTACCTGGACAAATATTCACAGCAGAAAAGATGAAAACCTCCAAGAGTCTCGATGTGTTGTTGAACTTGTTGGAGTCCAAGGGTTTGTTAGGATCTTCTACGTTTGCTCTGCGAATGTTTGAAAGTCGTTTAATTCACCTGTTAGTGGTTCTTTTCACTCAGAATACGAAAAAAATCCATTTTCCTTCTTCCGTGCTTCTATTTGTGCATCCGATAATGCAGCAGGAATTTACCATTATCGGGGATAAATACTGTGTTTGACGCTTTCCTGTTTCTTGCCTCCGACCAAAATATTTCCCAGCAGCAACGCGGGCTTTTAATAACAATGATGTCAGATGAAACTCGACTATTAGCACAGCATTGATGGAGCCTAAAGAATAGTTTATTTCCGTTCCTGACAGCAGAGGGAGCTTTATCATGTAAATGCAGCTGCAGACTGTGGCCTTGGAAATCTGGGCCAGCTGCTCATATTTACAGATACAACTGTATATAGACGCCAAAGTCAAAGTGACCATATCCAGCCACAGTCCACTGACCCGGGCTGGAGGAGGCACTGAAGCAGAGCCGAGCCAACACAGTTTAATGCAGATAAAACACACACACTGCAGATTTTCTACAATATTTAGAGCCTTTGTTCACTACACTGACTGTCTAAACTTATAAAACTCGTAAAACTCCCATCACAGAGCATCAGCTGATTCATACGACTAAACAAGTTCACAACCGAGTCAGAACAATCACCACATGAACACCAACAACTGGACAGGACCAGGACCTGCCGACCCTGACGACTCCACTGTCTGAATGCCTCTTTGGAAATTCTGTTTCCCCAAAGAACACAATGTAAACAAAAAAAAAACAAAAAAAAGAAAACGCTGTTGTTCGGCTGATGGGACCTGCAGCTTTCAAAAAGCTCAGTGTGTGGTGATTTTAACCTGTTTTTACCTTTCCTCCTCCCTCTCTCTTCTTCTTACTTTCATTGTGTTTCTCCTCCCCCCTCTCTCTCCTCCCTCTTTTTTGGTCTTACCTTCATTATGTCTCTCCTCCCTCTCTCTCTCTCCTCTCTCTGTTCTTACCTTCACGTCTCTCTCCTCTCCTTTCTCTCTCGTTCTCACCTTTGTTGTGTCTCTCCATCCTCTTTTTCCTCCCTCTCTCCTCTCTCTCTCTCGTTCTCACCTTCGTTTTGTCTCTCCTCTCTCTCCTCCCCCTCTCTCCTCTCCTCTCTCTCTCGTTCGCACCTTCATTGTGTCTCTCCTCTCCCTCACTCCTCTCCTCTCTTTTTCTCGTTCTCACCTTCGTTGTGTCTCTCCTCTCTCTCTTTCTCCTCCCTCTCTCCTCTCTCTCTCTCTTTCTCACCTTCGTTGTGTCTCTCCTCTCCTCTCTCTCCTCCCTCTCCTCCCTCTCTCTCTCTCTCTCGTTCTCACCTTCGTTGTATCTCTCCTCTCTTTCTCCTCCCTCTCTCTCCTCCCTCTCTCCTCTCTCTCTCGTTCTCACCTTCGTTTGTGTCTCTCCTCCCTCTCTCTCTCTCTCTCTCGTTCTCACCTTCGTTGTATCTCTCCTCTCTTTCTCCTCCCTCTCTCTCCTCCCTCTCTCCTCTCTCTCTCGTTCTCACCTTCGTTGTGTCTCTCCTCCCTCCTCTCTCTCTCTCTCTCGTTCTCACCTTCGTTGTGTCTCTCCTCTCCTCTCTCCTCTCCTCTTCTCTCCTCTCTCTCTCTCGTTCTCACCTTCGTTGTGTCTCTCCTCCCTCTCTCTCTCTCTCTCTCGTTCTCACCTTCGTTGTGTCTCTCCTCTCCTCTCTCTCCCTCTCCTCCTCTCTCTCTCTCTCGTTCTCACCTTCGTTGTGTCTCTCCTCTCCTCTTTCTCCTCCCTCTCTCCTCTTCTCTCTCTCTCTTTCTCACCTTCCTTGTGTCTCTCCTCTCCTCTTTCTCCTCCTCCTCTCTCCTCTTCTCTCTCTCTCGTTCTCACCTTCGTTGTGTCTCTCCTCTCCTCTTCTCCTCCCTCTCCTCTCTCTCTCGTTCTCACCTTCGTTGTGTCTCTCCTCTCCTCTTTCTCTCTCCTCTCTCGTTCTCACCTTCGTTGTGTCTCTCCTCTCCTCTTTCTCCTCCCTCTCTCTCTCTCTCTCTCTCTTTCTCACCTTCGTTGTGTCTCTCCTCCCTCTCTCCTCCCTCTCTCGTTCTCACCTTCGTTGTGTCTCTCCTCTCCTCTCTCTCCTCCTCTCTCTCTCTCTCTCGTTCTCACCTTCGTTGTATCTCTCCTCTCTTTCTCCTCCCTCTCTCTCTCCCTCTCTCCTCTCTCTCCTCCCTCTCTCCTCCCTCTCCTCTCTCCTCTCTCTCTCTCGTTCTTTTCTTTTCGTTGTGTCTCTCCTCCTCTCTCTCTTTCTCATCTTCGTTGTGTCTCTCCTCTCCTCTTTCTCCTCCCTCTCTCTCTCTCGTTCTCACCTTCGTTGTGTCTCTCCTCTCCTCTCTCTCCTCCCTCTCTCCTCTCTCTCTCTCTCTCGTTCTCACCTTCGTTGTGTCTCTCCTCTCCTCTTTCTCCTCCCTCTCTCTCTCTCGTTCTCACCTTCGTTGTGTCTCTCCTCTCCTCTCTCTCCTCCCTCTCTCTCTCTCTCTCTCTTTCTCACCTTCGTTGTGTCTCTCCTCTCCTCTTTCTCTCTCCTCTCCCTCTCTCCTCTCTCTCTCTCTCGTTCTCACCTTCGTTGTGTCTCTCCTCTCCTCTTTCTCCTCCCTCTCTCTTGATGGCAGACCTCCTGTAGACCACGTGGACTCTTCCTTTCTCCTCGACGCCCTGCTGTCCTTTCTCCAGAGGCTCGATGAAGAATTCTCCGCTGTCGGTGCGGATCAGACCTGCCTGAAAGAGACACAACAAATAAAATAAAATCAGGTTAGGAGATGGAGATAATATGCACATTTATAAAGAAATAAATATAAATAATAAATAAGTAAAATAAAAATATCCATAATGGCCCCATGACTTTCCTGGTGCCAATTCCGTCATTTATAGACCGATTGTCACCAAATTTGGTACATGGGTCAAGCCCCTGTGCCTGATGCTGCAAAAAAACGTTGCTGACGATCCAAGGTCATTTGTGACACGGGTGACACGGGAATTTCCGCAATTTCTGAACCATCTGTGGGCTAAAATATTCATATATTGGATTTGGACATAAAGATTATCAATAAAAATCACAAGGAACGCGCAATCACACAGACCAAGATGCGTAATTTGCCATTTATTTGAGAAATATCTGCACTTAGAGCGACTTTTTCATTTGTTTGAACACAGACGCTCAGAGCAGTCGATCATCTTGACTCACTACACTCTTTGGCAAAGTCTGGGCCAATCAAAATGGACGGAGCGCATGAGTTTGGCGGAAAACAAAGTTCTTATTGGACACTCGTTTTCCTGATGTCATCACACAGCGAGTGTGTGACGTAGGATAATGCCGGAAATATGCTCGGAAAGCCGCACGTCTCCCTCTTACTAAAGCATGAACAAAGACTTAATTAATAATGAACAAAGATTTAATTAATAATGATTCACGCTTAGTAAATGCTTAATAAAGCAAAATTCGTCTTCACTTTAGAAAAGCTCTCAAAAAGACTTAACTAACAGATAACAGCTGCCTGAATTATCATTGTATTGTATTATTAGTAAATCATTCTCTCATAGTTTACTAATGATTAATAAATGCTCAAATGGTTAGTTCATGAGTAATTAAGTATGAAATAATTATGAGTAACTATGTACAGCACAGGCAAATTAAGTGCAAGTGCTAATTCAGGTAGTAATTAAATAGTTACTAAGTGTGAATCATTATTAATTAAGTCTTTGTTCATTATTAATTAAGCCTTTGTTCATGCTTTATTAAGACTAAATAAGGTGTAGTTATTATAAAGTGTTACCGAAATGGGAGTAAGTTTCTATCTTTTATGGTTGGTTATGCGCAGTTATATAAAACATACCGTATTTTTCGGATTAGAAGGCGCACTTAAAATCCTTAAATTTTCTCAAAAATCGACAGTGCGCCTTACGGATTAATTCTGGTTGTGTTTACTGACCTTAAACTGATTTTATGTGGTACACGGCGCTCAAAAATCTGTCAAAATGTTTTAGTACGACTTTGGTAAACTATGAAGCCGCACCACTTGATGGATTCTGGAGCATTACGGCGACTGTAGTCAGGAACAATCCGTGTATCATTCGTTCATTCGTTTTTCAATATAAAACCAAAAATAAGAAAACGAAAAAACAACAGTTTTCTTTGTTATTTGTCTCCAAAACCAAAATGAAAAAACGGATAATGATTTGTTTTTTCAGTTTTCGATTTTGTGTTTAAATGAAGAATGGAAAAATCGGATAACGGCCATTTCCCGTTTACGTGACTTCCGTGACTGCGATGCCGAACTTTTGCACCGCGTACAAACTGAACCAGGACTGATCCAGGTCCGAGACCAGACCGGGACCAGAGCGGGACTGAGACCAGGATCAGACCGGGACCAGAGCGGAACTGAGACCGGGACCAGCGGTCCAAGCGGTTCCGTGTCATCGTCTCCGCGCTGGTTCCGTGTGGGGAAAGTGAGAATGTTCTGTGGACTACAGGTCCGGATGGGCTGCTCCAGTCCTCCGCGCTCAAGAACCGCGGCTGGTTCCGAGGTGGTGCAGCATCCAACTGACGCTTTCACACCAACGAAAACGAAACGAACTAAGAGCTTTTGGTTCAAATGGACCAGGTCCGGGACCAGACCGGGACCAGAGCGCTACTGAGACTGGGACCAGACCGGGACCAGAGCGGTGCAAAAGTTCGGCATCGCAGTCACGGAAGTCACATAAACGGGAAACGGCCGTTATCCGTTTTTTCCATTCTTCATTTAAACCAAAATCGAAAACTGAAAAAACGAATCGTTATCTGTTTTTTCATTTTGGTTTTGGAGACAAATAGCGAAGAAAACTGTTGTTTTTTCGTTTTCTTATTTTTGGTTTTATATTGAAAAACGAATGAACGAATGACACACGGATTAGGAACCTCCCGGAGTAAAGCCCAATTTAGTCCGACAGAAGCTGAACCGCATCAGGGCACAAGGAGCGAGCTGTTTTTTTCAGGGCTTAGTTTATGCAAATGAGCCATGTGGTTTTAAGTTTTGTTTCTGTAAAACGTAAACAAATGTGGCAAAGCTGAATTAAACACATTAATACTCGATGTACATTTGACTCGTCCTCGTAGGAAATAAAAAAAAACCAACAAACTTAAAAGATCCACGCACATTCACATTCATAATTCACATTCACCAAGACAGAGAGGAAACACCGGACGAATTACACCACGATCTGCCGATGGATCGTGGACGCCTGGGCTAAGGTTTCAGTCTCAAGTGTCGTCCGTTTGTTTCGCTTAATGCTCCTTATAATCCGGTGCGACTTATGTATGAAAATAGACGAGAAAATGCACCTTATAGTCCAAAACATACGGTGTTTCCAAGTCAGACTAGACGGGTTAAAGACGTCAAATTCAATGTCATTATCAGCAGTTCATGTCTTCTTTTCTTTCTGTCTTTTGTTGTTCTCTTCTCTTTTTTCTTTTCGATTATCTCTCGTGAAAAACACCATCGGATTCAGCACTTTTTCGCCAACCCCTGAACTTCCTCGCGACTCTGAAGCTTCGACAATCACTCGAACGCTTTGGGGCTCCTCTCTGAAGACTTATGGATTTCACACCAAACGGGGAAACTCTGCTCTAACGGGCTCGCGGGGAGGCTGATTCTTACGGGATGGCGGAGGAATTCGAGTCATCCGAACGTGACGTAAAAGGCGATTTCTGACGTAGATTCGAACCAAAACAGGCGAAGAGCAGAGGGAAAGAGCAGTGGGAAGCGCGTGTGTTTTGATGGTTTTGGAAAGTGATATGTTCCTGAAATTAAGTAGCTTTGTGTAAACAGTTTTAATGAGCGAAGCCTGGGCCAGAGCGCGGCGGCCTGCACGAGATTGAGTCAGTTTCAACATGATTATACAAGAAAGAGGTTCGGTAAAAGTAAAAGCGCCGTACAGGGCCCCACGGTTGTGCAATGTTTAAAGAAGCTGTACCTGAGTTCGTAAAATGTGGAAAAACAGAGCGAGTTTAGTTTAAGTTTCGTTTTAAGTTCATTTCATGCATTCAAAATGTTTTAATTATTCATTCAAATGAGTTTATAACAGACCAGATTATAGTTTTGCGATGACAAAACATAAAAAAAAGGGGGTATAAAATAGCAATAACTTACTTAAAATTGCTGTACCTGATTTTTACCATCTTAAAAATGTGGAAAAAACAGAGCTTGTTCATTTTAATTTTCTTTTTATGCATCCAAAATGTCTTAATTATTCATCCAAATGAGTTTATAAGAGATTTCACATCTTTCAGAGACAATGATTATAGTTTTGCAATGACTAAACTTAAAAAAAGGTGGGGGAAAAAATGCAGTAACTTACTTAAAATTGCTGTACCTGTTTTTTACTGTCTTAAAAATATGAAAAACAAAGGTAGTTTAAGTTTCATTTTAAGTTCATTTTATGCATCCAATCATCTTAATTATTCATTCAAATGAGTTTATAAAATTTTCACAACGTTCAGAGACCATGATTACAATTTTCCGTGACTAAACTTAAAAAAAGGGAGTAAAAAACTAGCAGTAACTTACTTAAAAGCCCTGTACCTGATTGTGTTAAAATGTGAAAAAACAGAGCTAGTTCATTTAAAGTTTCATTTTAAGTTAATTTTATGCATCCAAAACATCTTAATTATTCATCCAAATGAGTTTATAAGAGATTTTCACAACTTTCATGTTTTGCTATGACTAAACTTTAACTAAACTTAAAAAAAAGAAAATAGCAGTAACTTACTTAAAAGCACTGTACCTGATATTTACTGTTTTAAAATGTGAAAAAAAAAAGAGCAAGTTTATTTTAAGTTTCATTTTATGCATTTAAAACGTCTTAATTATTAATTCAAATGAATTTATAATAGATTTTTACAACTTTCAGAGACAAGATTACAGTTTTGCGATGACTAAACTTTAAAAAAGGTGAAAAAACTAGTGTAACTTACTTAAAAGTGCTGTACCTGATTTTTACCGTCTTAAAATGAGAAAAAAAGCAACAACTTGCATGCTAACACACACTTCCTGATTATTGGACTATAACAACAACTAGCATGCTAACACACACTTCCTGATTATTGGACTATAACAACAACTAACATGCTAACCAAACACTTCCTAATTATTGGCCAATAACAACAACTAGCATGCCAACACACACTTCCCGATTGTTGGAAAATAACAACTAGAATGCTAACACACACTTCCTGATTATAGGACAAGGACACAAATAGCATGCTAACACACACTTCCTATTATGGGACAATAACAAAAACTAGCATGCTAACCACACGTTTCCTGATTATTGGCTAATAACAACAACTAGAATGCTAACCACACACTTCCTGATTATGGGACAATAACAACAACTAGAACGCTAACCACACACTTCCTGATTATTGGACTATAACAACAACTAGCATGCCAACACACACTTCCCGATTGTTGGAAAATAACAACTAGAATGCTAACACACACTTCCTGATTATGGGACAGTAACACAACTAGCATGCTAACCACACACTTCCTGATTATAGGACAAGGACACAAATAGCATGCTAACACACACTTCCTATTATGGGACAATAACAAAAACTAGCATGCTAACCACACGTTTCCTGATTATTGGCTAATAACAACAACTAGAATGCTAGCCACACACTTCCTGATTATGGGACAATAACAACAACTGGAACGCTAACCACACACTTCCTGATTATTGGACTATAACAACAACTAGCACGCTAATCACACACTTCCTGATTATGGGACAATAACACAAATAGCATGCTAACCACACACTTCCTGATTATGGGACAATAACAACAACTAGAACGCTAACCACACACTTCCTGATTATTGGACTATAACAACAACTAACATGCTAACCAAACACTTCCTAATTATTGGCCAATAACAACAACTAGCATGCCAACACACACTTCCCGATTGTTGGAAAATAACAACTAGAATGCTAACACACACTTCCTGATTATGGGACAGTAACACAACTAGCATGCTAACCACACACTTCCTGATTATAGGACAAGGACACAAATAGCATGCTAACACACACTTCCTATTATGGGACAATAACAAAAACTAGCATGCTAACCACACGTTTCCTGATTATTGGCTAACAACAACAACTAGAATGCTAACCACACACTTCCTGATTATGGGACAATAACAACAACTGGAACGCTAACCACACACTTCCTGATTATTGGACTATAACAACAACTAGCACGCTAACCACACACTTTTTGATTATGGGACAGTAACACAACTAGCATGCTAACCACACACTTCCTGATTATAGGACAAGGACACAAATAGCATGCTAACACACACTTCCTATTATGGGACAATAACAAAAACTAGCATGCTAACCACACGTTTCCTGATTATTGGCTAACAACAACAACTAGAATGCTAACCACACACTTCCTGATTATGGGACAATAACAACAACTAGCACACTAACCACACATTTTTTGATTACTGGACAAAAACAACAACTAGCATGCTAACACACACTTCCTGATTATTTGGACAATAAAATGCTCCTTTAAAGAGACGTTAAAGCTTTGCCCGAAATGTTCCGCAGTATGGCATTACGTGTAGATATCTCTCTCGTGTATGTTCAGTTACAGACGTTGCGTTGCCATAGAAATACTTTAGTCCGTGTTTTCTTGGCGTGGGCGAGCTCGCCTCCCCGCGGATCCGACCTGTAATCGGACTTGGCACCGGCGGCGTCACTGGTTTTTGCCTTTAAACACGGAGACGGATGCGTTTAATGCCACACTGCGGAACATCACTCCTCCAAACAAAGCAACAACATCTGTGGAACAAAAAAGAAAGGAACAAAAAAAAAAAAAAAAAAGAAAAGTTCCATGTTGTATCTTTATAGTTTCAGTCTGTGTTTGTGGTGAGTGGGACTGGAGTTCAACTGTTGTGGCTCTGGGTTTTGTGACGAATCCAAAACACAAACTTTTCCACAATATAAGAACAGAAACTCTCCCTGCACTTTAACTCTGTTTGACCTCACATCACCTACTCTCTCTCTCTCTCTCTCTCTCTCTCTCTCTCTCTCTCTCTCTCTCTCTCCTCTTTTATTCTCTCTCTCTCTCTCTCTCTCTTTTATTCTCTCTCTCTCTCTCTCTCTCTCTCTCTCTCTCCTCTTTTATTCTCTCTCTCTCTCTCCTCTTTTATTCTCTCTCTCTCTCTCTCTCTCTCTCTCTCTCCTCTTTTATTCTCTCTATCTCTCTCTCTCTCTCCTCTTTTATTCTCTCTCTCTCTCTCCTCTTTTATTCTCTCTATCTCTCTCTATCTTTTGTTCTCTTTCTCTCCTATTCTCTCACTCCTTTTCTCGCTTTCTCCCTTTTTCCACTTTCTCCGTGTCTCTCTCCCCTTTTCGTCTCGCTCTTTCTCTCCTTTCCTGTTTCTTCCCTCTTCTCTCTCTCTGTCTCTCTTCCGTCTCTCCTTCTTTCCTCTCTCGCTCTCTCTCTTCCTTCACTCTCTTCCTTCTCTCTCTCTTTCCTCTCTTGCTCTCTCTTCCCTCTCTCCTTCTTTCCTCTCTCGCTCTCTCTCTCTCTCTCTTCCCTCACTCTCTCACTATCTCTTCCTTCTCTCCCTCTATCCTCTCTCACTCTCTCTCCCCTCTCTCCTTCTTTCCTCTCTCGCTCTCTCTTCCCTCTCTCCTTCTTTCCTCTCTTTCTCCTCTCTCTGCCTCACTCTCTCTTCCTTCTCTCCTTCTTTCCTCTCTCGCTCTCTCTTCCCTCTCTCCTTCTTTTCTCTCTTTCTCTCTCTTTCTCCTCTCTCTGCCTCACTCTCTCTTCCTTCTCTCCCTCTTTCCTCTCTCGCTCTCTCTCTTCCCTCTCTCTGTCTCACTCTCTCTCTCCCTCTTTCCTCCCTTTCTCTCCCTCTTTCCTCTCTCTTCCTTTCTCTCCTTTTCTCTTCATTCTCTCCCCCCACTCTCTTTCTCTCTCTTCCCTCTCTCCTTCTCTCTCCTCTCTTTTCCCTCTCTCTCCCTCTTTTTCTCCTCCCTCTCTCCTCTCTCTCCCCCTCTCTCTTTCTCCTTTCCTCTCTTCCTCTCCTTTTTTCTCTCACTCTCTTCCTCTCTCTCTCAGTATAATTGTGTATAATTGTCCCTGTTCAGTGTTGGAGATATTTTCTCTTTCATCTCTCTCCCTCGTTCTTCTCTTCTTTCTTTCTTTCTTTCTTTCTTTCTTTCTCTCTCTCTCTTCTCTCTCTCGTTGTTCTCTGGTGTTGGAGATGTTCACACGTGGATCAGTCAATTAAAGATTTCACAAACTGCGAGTGTGAAACCAAAAGAATGTGACTCGGCTCCGAGTTCCACGCTTCAAAACTCAAACACTGAACACGTCTCTCCTCTGTTTCCACTGTTCAGCTCCAGTCAAATGAAGCTCATCGAGGGCTGCGGTTACAAAACAGTACAGAGGTAAGAACCGAACAGCCAGAGGTTAAAAAAATTATCAAAAATACAAAACACAAGTCCAAGTTCTGCCAAAACGACCTCAGGAAAAAAGAAGAAGACGGTAAAACTTGACAACGACTGGAAAAAACTAGAAAAAGTGTGGTGTTGTTTCTAAAACTTTTGAGCGGAGTGTATAAAAACAGTGGCCTACGCACAACAAGTGTCAACGAATTTTCCAGAATTTTCCGGATAATAGATAATAAAATACAATTTGATTGGTCGCACTGTGGAGAAATAAACTCCTGAAGCTGTAGATGCCTTCAAAGCAACGGATGAAAACAGTGAAGAAAAATTAAAACAGATCAGATCTGTGGAGAGGCGACGCCGCCGACGTTTTTCAAGGCATTTTGAGCAATTAAAAACAGGAGATATGTTTAAAGTCATAATGTGGAACATTCAACAACATGTCCATGGAGACAACCAGATGGCATAAACTTTCACAGCTCATCTTTGAAGGTGTCTGGAATGTTTCACAGTATGGCATTAAACCAGGTATGTCCAAACTATGGCCCGTGGGCCAAATGCGGTCCTCTGACAAATTTTTCTTGGCCCTCAGGCTTCCAGGTGAATTGGCCCAAATGACCTTGTATGAATTAAAAATTTACTTTATACTGCAAGTTTTTTGAAAATCCACCTTGATAAAGCTGATATTTAATATTTAGTGTTTGGTTTTGAGAATCTTAGCCTGAATAAAAGACTGACGGTTCATTCTAACGTGTTAAACTCATATTTCAATTATTCTCTGTACTGAGCACCAGTCTACTTCATCTGTGTTTCGAGATGTGGCCCTTGATGAAAAGAGTTTGGACACAACTGCAGTAAACCTTTCTAACTTCATGGAATCCAAACCAGACCAAGTTACAGGTCAGGTCTGTGGAGAGGCGACCACACTCACAGTCAGAATGTCTGTTTTTCTATGTGTTTTTGAGTTGTAAAACCATCTGTAATTGAATAATATTCTGTTCCGACCTCAGCGTCGAAAAACACCCTGAACACCTCTAGTTGGAAACCTGAGTTTAGACGCCCCCAACATGTGTCTTGGACTGTGGACGAACGGGAGAAAAATACTTGAGGGGCGTCTGTTGCCCTGGAAACAAGCGCCCAGAGACTTTAGAGTATTTATTACATAAAATAATCAGCAGAGGAGATGGACTCGACGACTGTGGCGTTTATATATGTATATCCACTAATGACACTGGATCAGTCCTGGTCTAGTCCTGGTCCAGTCCTGGGCTAGCCCTGGTTTAGTCTGGTCCTGGTCTAGTCCTGGTTTAGTCTGGTCCTGGTCTAGTCCTGGTTTAGTCTGGTCCTGGTTTAGTCCTGGTCTAGTTCTGGTCTAGTTCTGGTCTAGTCCTGGTCTAGTCCTGGTCTAATCCTGGTCCAGACCTGGGCTAGTTCTGGTCTAGTCCTGGTCTAGTCCTGGGCTAGTCCTAGTTTAGTCTGGTCCTGGTCTAGTCCTGGTTTAGTCTGGTCCTGGTCTAGTTCTGGTCTAGTTCTGGTCTAGTTCTGGTCTAGTCCTGGTCTAGTCCTGGTCTAATCCTGGTCCAGACCTGGGCTAGTTCTGGTCTAGTCCTGGTCTAGTCCTGGGCTAGTCCTGGTTTAGTCCTGGTCCAGTCCTGGGCTAGTCCTGGTCTAGTCCTGGTTTAGTCTGGTCCTGGTCTAGTCCTGGTTTAGTCTGGTCCTGGTCTAGTTCTGGTCTAGTCCTGGTCTAGTCCTAGTTTAGTCTGGTCCTGGTCTAGTCCTGGTTTAGTCTGGTCCTGGTTTAGTCCTGGTCTAGTCCTGGTCTAGTCCTGGTCTAGTCCTGGTCTAGTCCTGGTTTGGTCCTGGTCTAGTTCTGGTCTAGTCCTGGTCTAGTCCTGGTTTGGTCCTGGTCTAGTTCTGGTCTAGTCCTGGTTTAGTCCTGGTCTAGTCCTGGTCTAGTCCTGGTTTAGTCTGGTCCTGGTTTAGTCCTGGTCTAGTCCTGGTCTAGTTCTGGTCTAGTCCTGGTCTAGTCCTGGTCTGTTTCTGGT
>NW_026571047.1:30721213-30733713 GCF_026225935.1 Boleophthalmus pectinirostris
ATTTCATCATATCTTGTGTTATTCCATCTTTGAACTGTTGATGAAGGTATATGATTTTTCCAAAAAAAATGTATTTAAAATAATAAAAATTTACTGACATATTTTATAGAAATAGTTTCCTTTCATTTTGAAGTAATATTAAAGTATTTGGAAGAAAAAAGCGACAAATTATGTAAAATCATGCAACTTCTACTTGTTTGCACAATTTTCCCTCCGTTACTTTTCCCTCCGTTACCATGACCTTTCTTCATAAAAAATCTCATGACTCAAAAAGTAAGAGGTTTTTCAACCTAATCTTGTACCATATGGTAGAAAACTATATGAAGCAAATATTCAAACCAGTTTGTTAAGGATATGTAAGTGAGAACCAAGAGTTATCACTGTTTGGATTTATTGCCCAAAAAGTGCTGCATATTTCATTCCCTCCGTTACCGACATGAGTTTTTTTAATTTTTTGTCAACAACTTGAAAGAATATCACAGGTTTAACTTGACCCTGTTGGAGTGTAACTCTTTCCTACATTCTGATACTTTACTTATTTCAATAGTCCCTCTAGTTTCTGAATAAGAGACATTTGAATGTAAAAAATCTGCCCCTGTTTCCCTCCGTTACCGATTGACCGGACCCATATGTTAGTTGTGTGACTGTAGATCAGTATGTCGTGTATCACCAGAAAAAGAAGAAATGGACATTATTTTCGTTCCAATTAGAATTTTAAGGGCAAACACTGAAAGAGGAAGGAACTGTTATAATAGACGCATCAAGAATCTCGGACTTCTGGTCATCGCCCAATCCACACTGGGAAGGATTTTCTGAAAAAATGAGCATTAAACTGCCATGTTTGTTTTCCCAGTGGGATGTGTCTATTGTCAAAGTCGATCTTTTCTAGTCTTTTGAACCATATCACTTTTGTTTCTGGTTCTGATATTGTCATATTTTAGTTTTGGGATTTGGACATTGTAATTGTTGTGGTTGTTGGATCCTAACAGCGGAAAACGGCTCGAGAAATTTGTTTGTGAACTCCATAAATGCAAAAGGGAATCAGATGTGTGTGACTGCAAAACCTCTGTTCAAACTGTTTCTCTTCCCAACGGAATAGAAAAATAGTGAAAGGTGAAGGTGATGGGCAGTATTGATCCACAGGAAGAACCAAAAAGGAAACGTTTGTCTGCCTAAGAAATCATCCTGAGTTTGCAGCGAACATTTTGTATGTGGAGCTCCATCAAAACAAAACCCCGATCCCGCGCTCTACCTCGGTTATGAATTTAAAAAGTCAAAGCAAAAGCGAAAGACACCAACTGTTCACCAAGAAACACCTTCCACTGCAAAGAGACCAAGACGTGATGTTGCTGTAAAACCACAAGAACAAGAAAGTGCAGCTCAGTCTGTTTGTCTTCTGCACCTCTCACTTAACAAACGGGATCCCGCTTTGTTGTCGCTCCACAAACTCGGGATGATTTCTTAGGCAGACAAAGGTTTCCTTTTTTGTCCTTCCTGTGGATCAGTCCTGCCCATCACCTTCACCTTTCACTATTTTTCAATTCCATTGGGAAACAGTTTGAACGGAGGTTTACAGTCACACACATCTGATTCCCTTTTGCATTTATGGAGTTCGCAAACCTAATTTCTCGAGCCGTTTTCCACTGTTAGGATCCAACAACACCAACAATTACAATGTCCGAATCCCAAAACTAAAATATAACAATATCAGAACCAGAAACAAAAGCGATATGGTTCAAAAGACTTGAAAAGATCGGCAATGACCGGAAGTCCGAGATTCTTGATGCGTGTATTAGTGATTATCTCGAAAATTATTGATATTTTACTATACAACTGCATAGAATTATACACAGATAATATTTTTTCTGAGATTTTGAGACCATTCTCGTTGCTCTAGCTCTGTCCTTCCTGGAGTTATGACCAAAAACACATATTTGACCTGTAACATCCAGTGAACTCCGGTTATGTGTGCGCTTGTGTAATGATTGGATGAATATTTTAGCCCGCAGATGGTTCAGAAATTGCAGAAATTGCCAATCCTTTATAATGGCGTGATCTTTCAATTGACCCGTGTGACCTCAAATGACCGCGGATCATCACCAAACTTTTTTTTTTTTTGTGGCATCGGGCACGGGGGCTTGACCCACGTACCAAATTTGGTGACAATCGGTCCACAAATGGCAGAATTATCGTGGGTGGACACACACACACACGCACAGACACACAGGGTGAAAACAAAACCTGGTCAAAACCCTTCAGGGACCAGGTAAAAATGACCAACCAACTACGGAACTAAATCTAGAATCTAAGAGCCACTGTGGATTAAACCTACACTTCCCCATGACTGAACCAAAACTGAACCAGGACTAAACAGATCTAGACCAGGACTAATCTTTGACTTTAGAAAGAGAGAGAGAGTCTGTGGAGCAGGGTGTCCACAAAGCGCGTTCGGGTGACGGCTGCGGTTACCTCTGGCGGGCACGGAGCTCTGAGCCAGTCCTTTCACCCGCGGTCACCCGACGGTCTGCACGGGCCGTCCACACACTCGGTCCTGGTTCAGTTCTGGTTTAGCAGTTACAGAAAGAGGAGCCACAAGATCCCAAGACAATGGGAGCCAGAAGCGTCGCGTTTGGAACACGACGACTAGTGCATCAGCTCTGTCCACTCATATATACGTCTATGTTCTGGACTGGTAACTTCAATAGTACCTCTGACCACGCGCTGGCTGTAAACAAGCTTGATTTGTAGCGTAAGGAAGAGGCGGGAGGAGCGTTTGTGCTTCATGAGCTGTGGAGGACGGGGTCGTCCATGTGCTGTATTTCACTTTCTTTGGAAAATCCCCTATACAACCTTTAACCTGCAGATAGTGGATTCATACACGTGTTTCTCATTCTCAATTTATGGACAGGAAAGCTCAGAACCTCCGAAATGTTTTTGTAATAAAGAATAAATCAACATTACAATTGATATCAGTAAAAGCTATTGGTACTATGTTGGGCAGTTACCATGGAGATACAATCCAGTACAGTGTCAAAAAGTGTTTACAAAATGGATTTACACAGGACATTTTCAGGAGCCTGTGAACAGTTCAAGCATTCACGGTTCTGCTTGAAAAGTTCCAAATAAGTCAGTTCTTTCTGGTCAGATTGTGTTAAAATAAAATTCAGATTAAAGTCTAACTTGAGTACGAGAGCTTCAACAAATAAACACGGTCAAGCACAAAAATGCTGACAGTGACAATGACAGTGAAGACACGGACAACATTTTTGTGCTTGACCATGTTTATTTGTTACACGACATAGCGATACGGCTCCTGTTATAGGAGCGTCTGGAACAGCGAACAGATCAAGTGGTTGAGCGCGTTCATGCGTTGGCAGTAAAGCGCAACGTTTGTTACTTCAAACGGCAGGTCTTGATGGGAAAATGTGCGGGATACATTTGGATTATTTCAATGGGGAAATAATACGCCACGATAAAGAAGGTTTAACGTGACAGTACAGCTCTGGCAGTTTTGCGTCTCTCTATGGGAGTGAATGGAAGTGAGAGGAGGACACGCCCCCCCCATGCTTCCAGGTGTGGCCCCGCCTTTACCAGTTACGCTGATCGCCAGACAATCCAGAACACCGACAGGAGACGTTTAACTTTTTGGGTTTAACTTTTCAGAGATTATACGTCTGCAGGTCGCATACACAGATACACGTTTATATGAATGGACAGATATTCTAGCCTCTTAGGCTGCGTTCAGACTGCAGCCTGAAGTGACCCAAATCTGATTTTTTGGCTTCTATGTTCCTGTATTTGATCTTTTAATGAAAGTCTGAACGGCACAGATCCGAATTTTTCAAATGCGACCCAGGACACTTGGATATGTGCTCCTGAATCCGATACATATCCGATCTTTTGACATGCGACTTCAGTCTGAACGGCCAAAGCGCATCCATCCGACCTACACGTCATTAACAAGCCACAAACGTCACTATTCTGCACTGAAGCAGGCGGAAACCGGAACTGTAAAATCGCCAGGTGCTCAATGCTCGCGACCGTGTTTGGACAACTTCCGTAAACACAGAACACGCTCGCTGCGGTTGACGCATGGGGTTGACGTCATCGTGTCTCCAGTGCACATGCGGGACACTTTCGGGCCGTTTACCGTTCACACTGAAGTTACAGACAAGTCGCATTTAATTGGAAATGTGAACGACCTCGCAAAACATCGGATTTCACAAAAAAATCTGAATTGAGCATTAAGCCCTGCAGTCTGAACGTAGCCTTAGTGTTTTGGCGGTGAATTTCTTTGTGGTACATCAACCTACATCAGAGTATCAGCGTTTTCAGGCGTCCACACGGTGCCGGATCAGATCTGTACTCAGATGAATTCGTGGGAGCTGGAGGCACCAGATCGTTCCGTCTCTGGAGCCGTTTTCAGCCGGACTAGTGTGGACGAAAACTGCACCCACAACGAAAACGACTCGAATATGAACTAGCGCGGACGGGGCTTTTCAACAAAAACCTGAAAGTGACTCGAGCACCAGAGCTTCAGACAGAGCAGTGCCTCCAGTCAGCACCACAACCCCAGTGAAAATCGATGACATCAGCTGCAAACTCTCAATATTCGATTTGAGCATGTTTACTTTATATAAGTTTATGAAATTTCAACTCAAAATACGTTATTTTAAGAAGAGTTAAAAGGTAGTTTCATCATCACAGCAAATCTGAGCTGCAAACATCATAAAAATCTGAGTTTGAATCTGAATTGACGCAGTTTACAAATCACAAAGGCTGTAATTTTTTTTAAGTACCATAATTTCCTCCACAAACAATAAAATCTGTGGTTTTATTCTCCATAAAAAGCTGCAAATCCCAGAGTTTCGGATGTTCTGAAACGTGCTTCTTGTGTTCGTTTGTCGTTTCATACTTGAGTGTTTCGCTGATTGTTCTGGACGAGTGTGAAATGTGGAGTTTCCAGGTTCGGGTTTTGGTTTTGGAGCTGAGGTGTTTTGGCCCCGTGGCTCACGTGCAGACAGGAAATACCAGACAGACAAGCACAAGTACTTCCTGTTTGGGGTGAGCGCACATCTGGTAAGGACATATCCAGATGTGAACACGCTCCAGTGAAGAAGAGAGACGAGAGAGAGAGAAAACGGAGAGAGGAAGAGAGGGGGGAAAGAGAGAGGTGGGAAGGAGAAAGATCAGGTTGAAGAGAGGGAGAGAAATAAGAGGAAGGGGAGAGAGAGAGAAAAGTGAGGGAGGGAGGAAGGTAAAGAGAGCGACAGATAGATGGGTGAGGTGAGAGAAGGAGAGAAGAGAAGCACGGGAGAGAGACAAAAAAAGAGAGAGCTGGGAGCAAAGAAAGAGAGACAGAGAAAGAAAAAGAAGTGAGAGAGAGGAACAAAGGAGAGAGAGTTATGAGCGGGAGACAAGGGGGCAGAGAGAGAGAGAAAAAAAGGGAAAGGATGCGAGAGAGAGAGAGAGAGAGGGAGTAGAGAGAGAGATTAGAGGGAGGTGAGAGAGAGAGAAAGGGAGAGGGGCAGAGAGACAAAGAAAGAGAGATATGAGAGAGTGACTGAGGTAAAAAAAAAGGGGGGAGAGAGATGAGAGGGGGGCAGAGAGAGAGAGAGAGAGACAAAGGGAAAGCATGAGAAAGAGAAGAGAGGGGGGAGAGAGAGCTGAGAGGGAGAGGGGGTAAAGAGAGGGAGAGAGATGAGAGAGTGAGAGGTGGGAGAGAGACATGAGAGAGAGAAAGAGGGGGTAAAGAGAGGGAGAGAGATGAGAGAGTGAGAGAGAGTGAGGGTGGAGAGAGAGAGAGAAATGACGGGGGAGAGGTGGCGGGCAAAGAGAGAGACAAAGACAAAGGGGGAGAGAGAGAAATTAGAGGGAAGTAGATAGAGAGGTGATGGGGCATAGAGAGAAAAGGAGAGGGGGAGAGAGACAAAGAAAGAAAATAGACGAGAGAGAGAGAGTGAGGAGGGGGAGAGATGTGAGGGAGAAAGAGTAAAGAGAGATGACAGGTAGAGAGGGGGCAGAGAGACAAAGACAAAGAAAGAGAGAGGATGAGAGAGAGAGTGAGCGAGGGCTGGAAAGAGACATGAGAGAGAGAGAAAGAGAGAGAAAGAGAGAGACAAAGACAAAGGGGGAGAGAGAGAAATTAGAGGGAAGTAGACAGAGAGGTAATGGGGCATAGAGAGAAAAGGAGGGGGGAGAGACAAAGAAAGAAAAGAGATGAGAGAGAGAGTGAGGGGGAGAGAGGGAGATAGATAGAGAGGTGAGGTGGGAGAGAGAGATGAGAGGGAGATGAGGGGGGTAAAGAGAAGGCGATTGGAGGCAAAGAGAGAGAAAGGGAAAGGATGAGAGAGAGAGAGAGGGAGAGAGAGAGAGAGAGAGAGAGAGGAAGGAGAGAAAGCCATGAGAGGGACAAAGGGGGGGTAAAGAGAGAGAGATGACAGGGAGAGAGGAGAGTAGAGAGAGAGAGACAGAGAAAGGGAGAGGATGAGAGAGCGAGGGAAAGAGAGAGAGAGGTGAGAGAGACGGATGGGGGTGAAGAGAGAGAGATGATAGGGAGGCAGAGAGAGAGACATAGACAAAGAAAGTGAAAGAATGACAAAAAAAGAAGAGGGGGTAAAGAGGGGGAGAGACAAGAGAGAGAGAGAAATGACAGGGGGGAGGAGGCAGGCATAGGAGGAGGCATAGAGAGAAAGGGAGAGAGAGGGAGAGAGACAAAGAACGAGAGAGATGAGAGGGACTGAGCAAGGGGCAGAGAGAGAGAGAGAGAGAGAGAGAGAGAGAGAGAGAGAGATGAGCGGGAGTGTGGGCAGAGAGAGAGAGACAGAGAAAGGGAGAGGATGAGAGAGTGAGTGAGGGGGAGAGAGAGATACATGAGAAGAAGAAAGGGGGATAAAGAGAGAGAGATAAGAGAGAGAGGGGTAAAGAGAGAGAGAGATGACAGAGAAAGGGGGGCATAGAGAGAAAGGGAGAGGGGGGAGAGAGACAAAGAATGAGAGAGATGAGAGGGACTGAGCAAGGGGGAGAGGAGAGAGAGAGAGAGAGAGAGAGAGAGAGAGAGAGAGATGAGCGGGAGTGTGGGCAGAGAGAGAGAGAGACAGAGAAAGGGGGGTAAAGAGAGAGAGGGAGGGAGGTGAGGGGGCATAGAGAGAAAGGGAGAGAGACAAAGAACGAGAGAAATGAGAGGGGCTGAGCAAGGGGCAGAGAGAGAGAGAAGGGAAAGCATGAGAAAGAGAAAGTGAGGGGAGAGAGAGCTGAGAGGGGGTAAAGAGAGTTAGAGAGATGAGAGAGTGAGAGGTGAGAGAGAGACATGAGAGAGAGAAAGAGGGGGTAAAGAGAGGGGGAGAGACAAGAGAGAGAGAGAAACGACAGGGGAAGAGGAGGCAGGCATAGGAGGAGGCATAGAGAGAAAGGGAGAGAGGGGGAGAGAGACAAAGAACGAGAGAGATGAGAGGGACTGAGCAAGGGGCAGAGAGAGAGAGAGAGAGAGAGAAAGGGAGAGGATGGAAGAGAGAAAGTAAGGAGGGAGAGAGATGAGAGGGAGAGGGGGACAAAGAGAGAGACAGCGAAATGGAGAGGATGAGAGAGTGAGTGAGGGGGAGAGAGAGAGATACATGAGAAGAAGAAAGGGGGATAAAGAGAGAGAGATAAGAGAGAGGGGGGTAAAGAGAGAGAGAGATGACAGAGAAAGGGGGTAAAGAGAGGGAGGGAGGTGAGGGGGCATAGAGAGAAAGGGAGAGAGACAAAGAACGAGAGAGATGAGAGGGACTGAGCAAGGGGCAGAGAGAGAGAGAGAGAGATGAGCGGGAGTGTGGGCAGAGAGAGAGAGAGAGACAGAGAAAGGGAGAGGATGGAAGAGAGAAAGTAAGGAGCGAGAGAGATGAGAGGGAGAGGGGGACAAAGAGAGAGACAGCGAAATGGAGAGGATAAGAGAGTGAGTGAGGAGGAGAGAGAGAGATACATGAGAAGAAGAAAGGGGGATAAAGAGAGAGAGGGAGGTGAGGGGGCATAGAGAGAAAGGCAGAGGGGAGAGAGACAAAGGAAGAGAGAGCGGGGAGAGATCTAGGGGAGGGAGAGAAAAAAGAGATAGGACATGAACTTGGAGGAAAGGAGGATGAGAGACGAAGAGAGAGGGAAAGAAAGAGAACGAAGGGGTAATAGAAAGAGATAGAAAAAAAGCGAGAGAGAGAGAGAGGAAAAAGAGGAAGATAGAGACTGTGAGAAACAAAGAAAAAAAAAGAGAGAGAGAGAGAGAGAAGGCTGGACAAACCCCAAAAGTCAAGTCCCAAAAATGCGGTGAGTAAACGTCCCCGAGTCTCGGGGCATCAGGTCTCATCGTGTTTATACTGGATCAGCTGTTTATCACATCTGGGAATAAAACTGTAAACTATCACCACAGAGTTTTTCTACACAAATACTCTGAAAGTTTGACTCCGGGACAAGAAACGACGACAGTTACAAGTCTTCATTTCCTCAAACTTGAGAAAAAAATACAAAAAAATGAACCGTATTAGAACATCACATGAAAACGTTAAAGGTTGTATGGAGGATTTTTATTTATTTATTTATGTTTTTTCAAATTGTCAGTGAAAGTTTAAAATACTATTACAGAGATGCAGAAGGCTTGTAATTATGATGACCAAAAAAAAAAAAAAAAGAAAGAAAATCTATCAACTGAGGCCAGATAAACATCAGCCAATAGAAAACAAGGCTACCTCATTTTCTATTGGCTGTCAGGTCGTCAATCAAACTTCCTACATTTCTAGTGTGTAGTGACTCGCCGGCGCGCAGGGATTACGTGGTTTATGCGGCGGTTCTTAGAGGATTTTTTAAACTGTATCTTCCTCGCAGTTTGTACAAAGTTCGTTGCGATGTCGGACGAGAATCCACGACCGGTTCGCCGCAAAAGAAAGTCCGTTTTTGAGGTCGTTGAAAGAAGAAGAGAAGGGGAAAAGGAGCGACGACAAACTGAGGTGATTCTTGGAGATTCCTTCCAGCGATGGCGCGAATGAAGCAGAGGAAGGGTCTAAAAAGTGACGTGTCGGTCGCTAAATTATTTCTAGACAGGTCACTTCAACGGTAATTCTGAACGAGGATGTAAACAAGCGCGATTTCTAGAGTAAAGAGGCGGGAGGAGGTGTTTCTTCTGGTGGAGCTGTGGAGGAGGAAGGTGGTGTCGCGCATGCACCAACATTTGAAAAAGGACTGAAAAGAAGTTTGAGTGTTTTGTGTCGAAAATGACATTCTGTGGTCTAAAAAGTAAAGTATCGATTATTGCTTTGTCTGGAATATTTCACAGTATGGCATTAAATCTTACTATCTCCATGGAGACCAATCCAGAGAAGAGAGAAGCTGCAGGTCAGATCTGTGGAGAGGCGACCCCGCTCACAGTCAGAGTTGTTGGTTTTTTTTTTAGGTATTTTTGCGCTATAAACCCACCTGTATTTGAATAAATGTAAAGTAGAGCGATTCTTTCATTATCCTGGTTGGTTCTTTAATTTGATGTAAGAATATTTATTGACTGATGGTGAATGTTGCGTAATGTTTGGACTTTTACCGAACTTTCATTCACACAAAGTTGTTCTGTAGTTATTTGCAAGATATTGAACTATTACAAAGCACACTTGATCAGTTTTGTAATAAACGAACAGGAGAAAAGGTCATTCTCTGTCTGCACTGTGTAACTTTTTGACTGAGGGTCAGAGTCCAGTACGGGTCCATTTTTGGAGACCTGCTCCCATCAGAATATGAACTGAAAAGTTACGACAAGAATTACAATCGCGAAATGAAATGAAATGGTGAGGCTTTCTTCAGAATGAACATGAAATCACAGACGCGACTCGACTGTCAGCAGAAGAAACAATAATCGAGATGCTGGACTAAACCAGGACTAAACCAGGACTAATTTAGGACTAATTAAAAGAATAACCCAGGACTAATTCCAGGACTAAACCAGGACTAACCCAGGACTAATTCCAGGACTAAACCAGGACTAACCTAGGACTAATTCCAGGACTAACCCAGGACTAACCTAGGTCTAATTCCAGGACTAACCCAGGACTAACCTAGGACTAATTCCAGGACTAACCCAGGACAAACCCAGGATTAATTCAGGATTAAACCAGGACTAACCCAGGACTAAACCAGGACTAACCCAGGACTAACCGGACTAACTAACCAGGACTAAACTCCAGGACTAATTCCAGACTGAACCAGGACTAACCTAGGACTAACCTAGGACTAATTCCAGGACTGAACCAGGACTAACCTAGGACTAATTCCAGGATTAAACCAGGACTAACCCAGGACTAATTCCAGGACTAAACCAGGACTAACCCAGGACTAATTCCAGGACTAAACCAGGACTAACCCAGGACTAATTCCAGGACTAACCTAGAACTGACCTAGGACTAATTCCAGGACTAATTCCAGGACTGAACCAGGACTAACCCAGGTGTCCTAGGTTAGTCCTGTTTTATTCCAGGACTGAGGACTAACCCAGGACTAAACCAAGACTAACCCAGGACTAACCTAGGACTAAATCCAGGACTAATTCCAGGACTGAACTAAAGGACTAACCCAGGACTAATTCCAGGACTAAACCAGAACTGAACCAGGACTCACTGTTGGAACGGGCTCAGAGTTGTGCCCACGTAGACCGTCGGGTGATCACAGGCGAAAGGACTGGAGTAGAACCAAAGCGCAGCAGTCACCTGATCAACAGGCTCGGGGTTCTCTCTCTTAAGTCCAAGATTAGTCCCGGTTTAGACCTGGTGTAGTCCTGGTTTAGTCCTGATGTGGTCCTGGTGTAGTCCTGGTTTAGACCTGGTGTAGTCCTGGTTTAGACCTGGTGTAGTCCTGGTTTAGTCCTGTAGTTGTAGTCCTCCTGGTGTAGTCCTGGTTTAGTCCTGATGTGTCCTGGTTTAGTCCTGAGTGGTCCTGGTGTAGTCCTGGTTTAGTCCTGGTGTTAGTAGTCCTGGTTTAGTCCTGGTGTAGTCCTGGTTTAGTCCTGATGTGGTCCTGTGTCCTGGTTTAGTCCTGGTTTAGTGGTGTAGTCCTGGTGTAGTCCTGGTGTAGTCCTGTTTAGTCCTGATGTGGTCCTGGTGTAGTCCTGTGTAGTCCTGTTTAGTCCTGATGGTCCTGGTGTAGTCCTGGTTTAGTCCTATGTGTCCTGGTGTAGTGTTTAGTCCTGGTGTAGTCCTGATGTGGTCCTGGTGTAGTCCTGGTTTAGTCCTGTAGTCCTGTGTGTCCTGGTGTAGTCCTGGTTTAGTCCTGGTTTAGTCCTGATGTGGTCCTGGTGTAGTCCTGGTTTAGACCTGGTGTAGTCCTGGTTTAGTCCTGATGTGGTCCTGGTGTAGTCCTGGTTTAGTCCTGATGTGGTCCTGGTGTAGTCCTGGTTTAGACCTGGTGTAGTCCTGGTGTAGTCCTGGTTTAGTCCTGATGTGGTCCTGGTGTAGTCCTGGTTTAGACCTGGTGTAGTCCTGGTTTAGACCTGGTGTAGTCCTGGTTTAGACCTGGTGTAGTCCTGGTTTAGACCTGGTGTAGTCCTGGTCCTGGTTTAGTCCTGGTTTAGTCCTGATGTGGTCCTGGTGTAGTCCTGACCTGCCCATGTGTAATCACACTGCCCGCATATCCGCTCATAAAATTCCAGAACGTTAAAACCGTCGGGTACAGGACTCTGCTGAGGGTCCGTCACCTGCTTGTTTCTATGGATACGTCATTGCTCTGCCTGAAATGTTCCGCAGTGTGACATTAAACAGCTCTACTTTACATTTATTCAGTTACAAGTGGTTTTAAAGCTCAAAAATACCTAGAAAAACAACATTCTGACTGTGAGCGGGGTCGCCTCTCCACAGATCTGACCTGTAACTTGGTCTGGTTTGATCTCCATGAAGATAGAAAAGTTTAATGCCATACTGTGGAACATTCCAGGCCAAGTAATAAAGGTATGTAAATATGTAAAAAACCCAAACCTTCAATTCAATGTAAAAAAAAAATGTCTGTTTGACTCTTTGCCTCATGTTTTAATCACACGTTTACCTTTTTTCATTTAATTTTTCTACCTTCACACTCCACATTTGTAAACTGAACACTTTAGATAATGACTCTGGCTTAAATATCAAATCAGCCATTGATGATTTCTATAAAAACAAATGAGTTACTCGGAAAAAAAGCTATTTTCTGGAACACCTCAATCAAACACTGAAAAATTATATTAACAATTAACAGCGGATAATTGGGCCTTTTTACACGACTCGCTGAAATTGGCGCTAATTAAAGAAAAAGAAAACGTGGTGAGTAATAAACAGGATTAAAGGGATTTCCAGCCTCTGTGTTTGAAACTCTGAGGGTTTGATCTTTTTTATAAAAGCGGTAAAAGATGTTTGAGCATAAATATATGGAGAAGGACAGAACCAGACCATAGACTGGAGATATGGTCAAAGATGGCACCAAGTCATCGTTTTGCAAGTTTTAAGTGAGTCTCAAGTCTTTGACATCAA
>NW_026571047.1:30738713-30743713 GCF_026225935.1 Boleophthalmus pectinirostris
CCACATGACCTTGTCGATCGACTGGTAGATCGGGATCGACATATTGAGCACCCCTGGACAAAGCCTTACAATCCATCAAACGGTGCGTCTTCGTATCTTACCAAAGTAAAACATTCTGACAGATTTTTGAGCACCGTGTACCACATAAAATCAGTCTGAGGTCAGTAAACACAACCGGAATTAATACATAAGGCGCACTGTCGATTTTTGAGAAAATGAAAGGATTTTAAGTGCGCTTTATAGTCCGAAAAATACCGCAGATTGAGGAGAAGACAAGTGAGAAAGGAAAGGAGTAGAGAGTACAAGAGTAAGGAGAAAAAGGAAGAGGAGGAAGAGCAGAAGGCGAGACACAGAAAGAGAGGAGACAGGAGAGTTGTGGTCGTGTGAAAGAGTAAATATGTGCTCTGTCTAAATTCCTCACGTGGGTTCAATGAGCTCAGAGCTGTATTTACTGTATGTCACAGAGAGAGAAACGAGAAAGACGAGAGGAGAGAGGGCACAGACAGGGCAGACTGAGGGAGGAGAGGCTGCCAGTCTGTGCCATGGGCCCCTCTGACAACCAACAACCTTCACAAACACCACATCCACACAGGGGCAAAAGTTTGAAGTGTCTTGCCCGAGAACGAAGGTTGCCAAAACAAGTATCGAGGGAGGAAAGAAAGTACTAAGATTTAATGAAAACTGACACTCTGTTGTCTAAAGAAAGAGTGTTTTTAGTATCTTTGGGGGATCGGAATTGATACTTTGCAGTGCTGGGGGTGTTGTACGTGTACCTCAAATGTAGGAATGTTTTGGAGTTACCACGGTGACACAAAGCAACACATGAGCAAACACTGTCAAAAACGTTTTAAGTTTGTCTAAAAGCTCGAGAGAAAAAGGAAAATGGATTTAAATAGCACATTTTCAGGAGTTTGTGATCAGTCCGAGCGTTCACGGTGCTGTTCAGGAGTTTGATTTTTAGCACAAAGGTGAGAGCGACTAAAGGTCGAGACACACTACAGGAGAATTTTGGCTGCGGTTTGTGTTTTCCCCGAGTTTGACGAGGCCTGACCCGATTTTGTGTCTTCGTGTGCGATTTTGAAGCCGCTGCGCTCCTCATGTGTGACTCTGTCAGATCGTAAACACTAAACATCAGCAACTCTACGATAAAATCCAAAAAAACTGAGCTTCAGAGGCAGAGGAGTGACGGACACAGAGGCACAAGATACAAACTCAGGAAATAGCAAAAATAATGAGCTGATTTTATAACTCATGTCTCGTAAAGTTGTAAATTTAAACTACAGCTTCTCGTCCACATTATCAATACAATTTTTCATCCACAAATAATTGAATCCAGTCCACAAAACAGCGCTGTGAATCCAGTTTGAGGCATTCTTTAAAAGTAAAAAGGCCGGAGTAGTTCCTCACGTGTGTTTGTTTACATCCACACAGCGCACGGATCGAGGTGAAACTGCAGATTAGCGATAGTGACTCTACTTCCTGTGGACTTTATCGACAACCTTTTGTGCATTTAAAATCGTGTATCTGAAGTTTTACACCACATTTTACAAATAATAATAATAACACAGTTTTGTCTTGTATCTAAACTAGAAGTGCAGAGCTCTGAACTTTTGAATAAGGATGTAATAATATTCGGAATATCGTGATATCGTATCGTCAGAGTTCTCACAATAATTTCGTGGGCCGTCACAATATATCGAAATACAATGCTTAAATGCTTAAATTAAGAGCAAAAAAAAAAAGACAGATTGAACTACATAGACCATGATCCTTTGCTCTATTTCAATGCAGACGACAAGAAGAAATAACAGTTCTAAACACTTTTAAGTCTTAGCTCTTTGGATTAAGTCTTGTCAAGGCATTTTAAGAGGAAAAAGTACTAAATTCACCGTTTTGTTAGCTTCCACAAAATATCACAATAAATATCATACAGAGAGATTTAGATATAGTTACATCCCAAATCGTGAGCTTTCCCACGATTAGGGATGGACATTCAATGAAATTTTCTTAATCGATCCTTAATTCTCTAAATGAAAAGAAAAATGAAAATTAAGAAAATGTTTTTATATTAAAATGATCATCATTATTATTACTATCTGCATAAATAAATTCAACTTTACGACATATAAACCGTAAACACTCTAGAGCCACATCAGCCCGTTTGACATTATAATGTGTTTAATTCAGATTTGCACAAGTCTTACAGAAACTAAACTTAAAACCGCATCGCTAATTTGCATAAAATAAGTGAAGATAAAAAAACAGCTCTTATGTCGCTGATGCGGTTCAGCTTCTGTCGGATTAAAAGACATGACTCAGGTGAATACAGGTTAGTGTGATCATATTTGCCTTTGTCAAAACCAGGACACCGTACGGGGGGAGGGAGGCGGGGACTCGTCATCGGAACAGAAAGTGTGGAATTTCTTGTACAAATCATCGTTAAATACACATTTGTGCTTCAGTACGTTGCAGACTGACCCACTGTGTCTCGCTTCTTCTGAGTGCAGAGCGACACATGTACAGACCCCTGTTTGTCCCCGGACATGTTCACCCTACGCCACGCACAGCAACCTACATTCGGTTTGCAGATTAAAATGAACGTTATCGATGAAATTCTTAATGATCAATTATCGATTAATCGACTAATCATGCCCATCCCTACCACGATATCACAATAAATATCGTACCGTGACGTTCATACAGTGACAATTTCATATTGTGAGACTTGGATATTGAGTGCGTATACATGCACATCAATAACCCGGTTATTAGCCATATCCCGGTTATGTCAGTATTCGTGTTACTGTGTTTACATGCGCACTGAGAAACCGGGACACTCATATCCGCGTGTACATGATCAAATGGAGTATCCCGGTTTCTTGACATAATCTTACAAATGCGCAGGCGCAAAAATTAACTTAAATCAATTTCATAAACCAGGAAAAATACAAACCGTGAGCTCCTTTAGCATAAGAAGCTAAGGAGCTACGAGATCTCCCACAATCCACTGTGCAGATTCTTCATTAAAATCTTCTGCATAAATAAACTCAACTTTACAACATATAAACTATAAACACTATAGACACATCAGCCCGTTTGATCAGATAATTCAGCTCTGATCACATTTGTTTATGTTTTACAGAAACGAAACTTAAGACCGTAGGCAAATTAGCATAAACTGTTAGCAGCGATAAAAACAACTCGCTCCTTGCGCCGCTGATGTGATCAGTTTCTTTTGGACTAAATGACACGACTCTGTGGATTATGTGTGTTATTTCTGTGACAGAAGAGGTGTTAATGATGGTAAGTGTGTTCTGTGTGTGTGTTGTATAGGAGATAGTTCATGTTTTAGCTTTTCAGCGTCACACGAGTGCAGGTCGTACGAGTGCAGATTGTTCGTGTGCAGGTTTAGCGCAGCTCTTTATTTTACATCATTTCACTCGTTTGGTCACTTTATTTATGTTGGTCAATTTATTTATGTCACTACTGTTGTGGTGAAAGGCTGGAAAGTGTCTTTTGGACGCATGCGCACTCAACTTTATGTTGCAGTAACCGGGATACTGCGTTTACATGCCACAAGTATCCCGGTTACTATCGAAATAAACCAGTTACAGTAACCCGGTTTCTAATAACCGGGATACTGCCATAACCGGGTTACTGAAACCGGGTTACTGCGTTTACATGCACCATCAAGAAACCGGGATACTCAAAAAACCCGATCATAACCGGGTTACTGATGTGCATGTAAACACACTCATTGTTACACTCCAACTTTTGAACACTGATGCGATCGCGTTCACAACTTTACATCCTGTGGTCTGCAGACATATCTCGCTGCAGTTTTTGCGACCGGAGATTTAAAATTCCACCAGATCCTCCTCATGTCTGTGGTGTTGCATGTTTAAAAATAGTTTAAGACCAAAAAATTCAGTTGTGAGAGACTTGTTTAGCAGCACAAATCAGCAACTCACATGCTGTAGTTCCAGCTAAGTCAGTTCTTTTAGGTCAGATTGTGTTCAAATAATACAGATTAAAGTCTCACAAAGCCTCAGACAGAGCAGTTCTTCTGGTTCGTGTCATATCCCCAGGGAATGTTGATGACAGCTGCAAAGTATTTATTCCTTAGTATTGAAATCAAGTTTGAAATTTTAGTATCATGACAATATTTTGCATTTCATTCCATTTTTCTATCTGCAAATTTTTGTATTTATTATGTTTTTATTGACTTTCGTATTTATTTTATGCTTTACTTTATTTAATGTGTTAATTTATATTGTGGATTCTCTTTGGAGACTTGGAGACTCGTTGTGGAAGCTGGTATTCGCACACCGAGTCTCCCATCCAAGCACTAACCAGGCCCAGCTTCAGAGATCAGACTTCGACAAGGAGCTTTGGAAATAACATGAATGAAAATGAAAACAAGACAAAACATGTGTTGGGATAAATAAACAACAGCATGAAACACTTAGGAAGCCAGTTTGTGTCTGTAATGAGACGTAAGAGTCGTTTGTTCAAACCTCTACAGCTCGAATCTGATCGTAGTGCAGAAAAATAAAAAAAAGCTTTCTCAATATTGCAAAGAAAAAGTACCCAAAGTGATTTTTTTGGAGCTTTCTACCAGGTTATAACGTCGTTCTCTCATCAAAAACACACCTCAAGAGGTTTGAGATTCATTCGTGCATGTTTGAGTAATCTAGCGATCTCTCCTGGGGCATATTCAAACCCTCTTCTCCATAAATTCTCCATAAATATACAAAATTATGATACAAAACTGTAAACTACAACTTCACAAACCTGACACGATGTGCAGTGGTGGTTTAAGAGTGAAGAGACTGAAGAACTAGAGAAAAACTACAAAAGGGATTTACTGTAGTACTTACTGTAGTACTTACTGTAGTAGTAGTTATTGTAGTAGTTGTAGTAGTTGTTGTTGTTGTATAGTAGTATAAAAGAAGCAGTAGCTGTTGTAGTACAAGTATAGTAGTAGAATAGAAGAGATT
>NW_026571047.1:30748713-30751213 GCF_026225935.1 Boleophthalmus pectinirostris
CCTGAAAACTCCCACTTCATGACATCACAAGGTGGAACGGAGCATTTTGAGCTTCAGCAACGTAGACAGACATAAAATAAGAGAAAAAGCGTTACTCAAACACAGTGTTGGGAAGGTTACTTTTACAATGTATTCCCCTACAGATAACAGATTACATACCCCAAAATGTAGTTTGTAACGTAATCCATTAAATTACTTAAAGGTTGTATGGAGGATTTTTTTTTTTAGTTTAAAGTTGTCATTGAAAGTTTAAAATGTCGTTACAGAGACGCAGCATGTAAAGCTTGTAATTATGATGACCGAAAAAAAAGAAAGAATGAAAATCTATCAGTTGTGGACGTAGTGAGGCCAGATAAACATCAGCCAATAGAAAACGAGGCTCCCTCTTTTTCTATTGGCTGTTAGGTTGTCAGTCAAACTCCCTGCATTTTTAGTGTAACTGAATCGTCGGCGCTCGGGGATTACGTGGTTTATGCAGCGGTTCTTTGAGGCTTTTTCAAACTGTAGCTTCCTCGCAATTCGCACAAAGTTTGTTGCGATGGCGGACGAGAATCCAAGACCAGTTCGCCGCAAAAGAAAGTCCGAAGGGTCTAAAAACTGACGCGTCGGTCCTAAAATATTTCTAGGCAGGTCACTTCAACAGTAATTCTGAACATGCACTGGATGTAAACAAATGTGATTTCTAGAGTAAAGAGGCGGGAGGAGGAGATGTTTCTACTGAGGAAGGTGGTGCACAACATTTGAAAAAGGACGGTCGCTGTATTTCGCTTCCCTTAAAAAATCCTCTATACAACCTTTAAAGTGAGTAACGTAATCTGAATACTTTGGATTAGTTGATATTGTGATGCTTTTTAAAACTACATGAATGTAACAACCACATCCTGAAAATTCATGTTTGTTTTCTTCAAATTCTCTGTTGAGCCCAAGTCTCCATGAACAGACTTTGGTTTGCTGTAGAGAAGCAAAGATGAAGATGTTTTGTCTGCTAAAAGACAACAACAACAACAACAAAAAAGCCCAGACTTTCCTTAACCAGATTAAAAATATTATTGATAGAGAAATGATTTTTAGATGAAATCATTGCTGCCTTAAATTATGTCAACCCTAATGTTAGTGTCATATTGTTTAGACCTGGTTTAGTCCTGGTTTAGACCTGATTTAGTCCTGGTTTAGACCTGGTTTAGACCTGGTTTAGTCCTGGTTTAGTCCTGGTTTAGACCTGGTTTTAGACCTGGTTTAGACCTGGTTTAGACCTGGTTTAGTCCTGGTTTAGACCTGGTTTTAGTCCTGGTTTAGTCCTGGTTTTAGTCCTGGTTTAGACCTGGTTTAGACCTGGTTTAGTCCTGGTTTAGTCCTGTTTAGACCTGGTTTAGACCTGGTTTAGTCCTGGTTTAGTCCTGGTTTAGACCTGGTTTAGTCCTGGTTTAGACCTGGTTTAGTCCTGGTTTAGACTGGTTTAGTCCTGGTTTAGTCCTGGTTTAGACCTGGTTTAGTTTTACCTGGTTTAGTCCTTGGTTTAGTCCTGGTTTAGTCCTGGTTTAGACCTGGTTTAGTCCTGGTTTAGACCTGGTTTAGTCCTGGTTTTAGTCCTGGTTTAGACCTGGTTTAGTCCTGGTTTAGACCTGGTTTAGTCCTGGTTTTAGTCCTGGTTTAGACCTGGTTTAGTCCTGGTTTAGACCTGGTTTAGTCCTGGTTTAGACCTGGTTAGACCTGGTTTAGTCCTGGTTTAGACCTGGTTTAGACCTGGTTTAGTCCTGGTTTAGACCTGGTTTAGACCTGGTTTAGTCCTGGTTTAGACCTGGTTTAGACCTGGTTTAGACCTGGTTTAGTCCTGGTTTAGACCTGGTTTAGTCCTGGTTTAGTCCTGGTGTAGTCCTGGTTTAGACCTGGTTTAGACCTGGTTTAGCCTGGTTTAGTCCTGTTTAGACCTGGTTTAGACCTGGTTTAGTCCTGGTTTAGTCCTGGTTTAGACCTGGTTTTAGTCTGGTTTAGACCTGGTTTAGTCCTGGTTAGACCTTAGTCCTGGTTTAGACCTGGTTTAGTCCTGGTTTAGTGGTTAGACCTGGTTAGTCCTGGTTTAGTCCTGGTTTAGTCCTGTTTAGACCTGGTTTAGTCTGGTTTAGACCTGGTTTAGTCCTGGTTTTAGTCCTGGTCCTGGTTTAGACCTGGTTTAGTCCCTGGTTTTAGACCTGGTTTTCCTGGTTTAGACCTGGTTTAGTCCTGGTTTAGTCCTGGTTTAGACCGGTTTAGTCCTGGTTTAGTCCTGGTTTAGACCTGTTTAGTCCTGGTTTAGAACTGGTTTGTCTGGTTTAGTCCTGGTTTAGACCTGGTTTAGTCCTGGTTAGACCGGTTTAGTCCTGGTTTTAGTCCTTTTAGTCTGGTTTTAGTCCTGTTTAGACCTGGTTTAGTCCTGGTTACCTGTTTACCTGGTTTTAGTCCTGGTTTAGACCTGGTTTAGTCCTGGTTTCCTGGTTTAGACCTGGTTTAGTCCTGGTTTTAG
>NW_026571047.1:30756213-30834111 GCF_026225935.1 Boleophthalmus pectinirostris
TGACCGTGACACCCTCATCAGAAAAATGTCCAACATGAGAAAAGTGGAGCCGAGTGCAGGATTTTACAACAAAATTGTACTTATTCCTGTTTACATACAAGTTAATGTTAAAACATTGTGTTGAAATTGAATTTTTCTTAAAGTTTTAGGTTGTTCATATTATTATAAACATATAATAAGAAAGAGTTCATCAATTAAAAAAGATTTCTGTAATAGATTTGCATTTCTCTGCACAAATATTTGAACTTATTATTATTTTTGGGGTTTATATGACATGAGTTTTCTAATCCGGCCCCTTTGGGATCAAAGTAGGTTGGATGCGGCCCCCGGACCAAAATGAGTTTGACACCCCTGATCTAGAGGGACTATTGAGTAAGGGTTAGTAAAGTAAGTAAAGTATCAGAATGTAGGAAAGAGTTACACTCCAACAGGGTCAAGTTAAACCTGTGAGATTCTTTCAAGTTGTTGACAAAAAATAAAAAACTCATGTCGGTAACGGAGGAATGAAATATGCAGCACTTTTTGGGCAATAAATCCAAACAGTGATAACTCTTGGTTCTCACTTACATATCCTTAACAAAAACTGGTTTGAATATTTGCTTCATATAGTTTTCTACCATATGGTACAAGATTAGGTTGAAAAACCTCTGACTTTTTGAGTCATGAGATTTTTTATGAAGAAAGTTCATGGTAACGGAGGGAAAAGTAACAGAGGGAAAATTGTGCAAACAAGTAGAAGGTGCAGGATTTTACATAATTTGTCGCTTTTTTCTTCTGAATTAGGGATGGGAATTCGATGAAATTTTCTTAATTGATCGTCGGAAGAATTAACGATCGATTATCAATTAATCATTAACGTTTTTATATTAAAATGATCATCATTATTATTACTATCTGCACTAATCTGCATAAATAAATAAATTCAACTTTACGACATAAAAAACTGTAACGACTCTAGATCCACATCAGCCCGTTTGACATTATAATGTGTTTAATTCAGTTTTGTTCAACTCTCACAGAAACAAAACTTAAAACCGCATCGATAATTTGCATAAACTAAGCAAAGATAAAACTACAGCTCTTGTGTCGCTGATGTGGGTTCAACTTCTGTCAGATTAAAAGACATGACTCAGGTGAATACAGGTTAGTGTGACCAGATTTGCGTTTGTCAAAACCAGGACACCGTACGGGGGGAGGGAGGTGGGGACTCGTCATCCACATTGCGCGACTCTCACCTGGAAAAACTTTTTCCCACTGGACACAGAAACATGTGCTGCTTTGTTCACTGTGCACATGGACTCACACTTGTCTCGACTGGGACAGAAAGTGTGGAATTTCTAGTACAAATCATCGTTAAATCCACATTTGTGCTTCGGTTCGTTACAGACTGACCCACTGTTTGTGTCTCGCTCCTTCTGATGCAGAGACACATGTACACACCTGTTTGGTCACGATACACACAGCAACCTACATTCGGTTTGTCGATTAAAATGAACATAATCGATGAAATTCTTAATGATCAATTAGCGATTAATCGACTAATCATGCCCATCCCTATTCTGAATACTTTAATATTACTTCAAAATGAAAGGAAACTATTTCTATAAAATATGTCAGTCCTTCCAAGGAAATTTTTATCATTTTACATTTTTTTTTTTTTTTGAAAAAACCTGTACCTTCATCAACAGTTCAAAGATCGAATAACACAAGATATGATGAAATACATCCATTTATTTACATGATTTGCAGAGTAAACTAGAGTACATATGTATCTGTTCAATACATTTTTATATCAGATGCTTTAACTTGATTTTTTGGCCTTGTTGTTTACTTCTGCTTGTCCAGGCCCTGGGCAGCTGTCCCGTCTGCCTCCTCTAGAACCTCTGCCCTGGTCTGTACTGTGTCTGTACTGATGGATTCTCTGATATTTGTGAGTTTACAAACTTGTCTGTTAATTGTTTGGTCGACCAATCACGTCACAGCTCTGAGGTTTGAGCAGAAGTAAGTCAAAGGAGAAGCTCCAAACAAACCAAAACAAACACGACGACGGTTTTAGGATCAGAACTACAGAACTGTTTAGTTTGTGAAAATCGTGCAGAAGGTCAGAGCTTTGAGCATTTGTAGAGGAAGATGTCTGTGCTTTTCTCTCAACTGGATTGAACTAAAGTTTGATTTTGTTTAGTTCTACTGTTGTGACCGTGACGTTCCCCGCCTGTTTCAGTCTCTTTCAGGTTGATAAATGTTTAAAACTCAGTTCAGAGTGACACTGGTGTGAAGGTGTCAATGAGATATAAACAAATCAGGTTTAATACAAGATAAAACCAGCAGAAAAGGACTAAATCAGGACTAAAACCAAAGAGAACCAGGACTGAACTTCAGCCTAGACTTGGGATAAACCCAAACTCAAAATCAAACCAGAACTAAACCATAAAGAAAATGGAATGAATTTAGACTATAAACAAAGTCAAGGTGTAAATGGATTAAACTAAACCAGGATTATGTCAGGACTAAACCAGGGTCAGGAGTAGGAATGAAGCAAAACTAATCCATGACAAAACCAAGATGAAACTTCAGCCAAAAATAAAAAGTCTGTGAAGTCTACAATGGTAATAATAAGTCAAATATGTTTCCTGTTTCTTATAATGTCTTTTACAGTTTATACCAGCCTCGTCTCCTCTGGGGCTGTGGTGGAGGGTAAGACCGTCTAAACCAGGTCTAAACCAGGTCTAAACCAGGTCTAAACCAGGTCTAAACCAGGTCTAAACCAGGTCTAAACCAGGTCTAAACCAGGTCTAAACCAGGTCTAAACCAGGTCTAAACCAGGTCTAAAACCAGGTCTAAACCACTAAAACCAGGTCTAAACCAGGTCTAAACCAGGTCAAAACCAGGTCTAAACCAGGTCTAAACCAGGTCAAAACCAGGTCAAAACCAGGAAAACCCTGTCCAAATCCGGTCTAAACCAGGTCTAAATCAGGTCTAAGACAGGTCTAAACCAGGCCTAAACCAGGACTAAACCAGGTCTAAACCAGGTCTAAACCAGGTCTAAACCAGGACTAAACCAGGACTAAACCAGGTCTAAATCAGGACTAAACCAGGTCTAAACCAGGTCCTAAACCAGGTAAACCAGGTCTAAACCAGGAAAACCAGGTAAACCAGGTCTAAACCAGGACTAAACCAGGTCTAAACCAGGAAAATAAATCCAGGACTAAACCAGGTCTAACCTAAACCAAACTAAACCAGGTCTAAACCAGGACTAAACCAGGACTAAACCAGGCCTAAACCAGGTCTAAACCAGGACTAAATCAGATCTAACCCAGGACTAAATCAAGTCTAAACCAGGTCTAAACCATGACTAAACCAGGCCTAAATCAGGTCTAAACCAGGTCTAAACCCAGACTAAATCAGGTCTAAACCAGGTCTAAACCAGGTCTAAAACAAGGCCTAAAACAGGTCTAAACCCAGACTAAATCAAACCTAAACCAGGTCTAGTCCAGAACTAATAAAGGAAAACCTACGAGTAAAGGAATGAATCTAAACCAGGACTATGTCAGGACTAAACCAGGACTAAATCAGGACTAAACCAGATGGTAGGAATAAACCAAACCTACTCCACAGGGCAGTAGACGGGGGGAGGACAAAGGGGTTTGTTGTCCCGGGGCCCAGTGTTTTGGGGGCCCACACCTGGACCCTCTTCTTATTCCTTTATATCAGAGGGGGGCCCATGCAACACGTCTTGCCCTGGGCCCTCAAATTTCTGTAGACGGTCCTGCTAATCCATGACAAAACCGAGATGAAACTTCAACCAAAAATGAGTAAGTAAGTACGTCAAAAATGCTTCCTGTGTATCTTATAATGTCTTTTACAGTCCATGTGAGTCTGGTCTGGTCTGGTCTCCTCTGGTCTGGTCTGGTCTGGTCTCCTCTGGTCTGGTCTTTGGTGGAGACACAGATACAGATCTCGTATCTTCCAAGAGAATCGTCTTGACAGGATTTCTGATGGAGCAGATTTAAAGAGAGTTGATTTCTTTTTATTTTCTCTTGTCAAAACTCGTCTGCAGCTACACGACCCACAGACTAAATAATGTCAAGTGTGTGTGGGGAGAAAACCAGGGCTAAACCAGGACTAACCAGGTCTAAAACCAGGACTAAAACCAGGACTAAAACCAGGACTAAAGCCAGGACTAAAACCAGGGCTAAACCAGGACTAAAACCAGGACTAAAACCAGGACTAAAACCAGGGATAAACCAGGTCTAACGAAGGATTGAACCAGGACTAAACAAAGTCTAAACCGGGTCTAAACCAGGACTAAACCAGGACTAAAACAGGTCTAAATCAAAGCTTAACTAGGACAAAACAAGGTCTAAACCAGGACTAAATAAGGCTAAAACCAGGGCTAAACCAGGACTGAACCAGAACTAAAACCAGGGATAAACCAGCACTAAAACAGGTCTAAACCAGGACTGAACCAGGTCTAAATCAGGGCTAAACCAGGATTGAACCAGAACTAAACCTGGACTGAACCTGGACTAAACCAGAGCTAAACCAGGACTAAACCAGGTCTAAACAAGGTCTTAAAACAGGTCTAAATCAGGGCTAAACCAGGACTATACCAGGACTAAACAAGATCTAAACCAGGTCTAAAACAGGACTAAACCAGGTCTAAACAAGGTCTAAAACAGGCCTAAAACAGGTCTAAACAGGTCTAAACCAGGACTAAACCAGGACTAAACCAGGACTAAAACAGGCCTAAAACAGGTCTAAATCAGGTCTAAACCAGGACTGAACCAGGACTAAACCAGGACTAAACAGGCCTAAAACAGGTCTAAATCAGGTCTAAACCAGGTCTAAACCAGGTCTAAACCAGGACTAAACCAGGTCTAAACAAGGTCTAAACAGGTCTAAACCAGGACTAAACCAGGACTAAACAGGTCTAAACAAGGTCTAAACCAGGTCTAAACCAGGACTAAACCAAGACTAAACCAGGTCTAAACCAGGGGAGAAAACCTTGTCTAAACCAGGACTAAAAAAGGCCTAAAACAGGTCTAAATCAGGGCTAAACCAGGACTAAATGAGGTCTAAACACCGGAAAAAACTGTAAGTAAATAAGGACTAAATCAGATCTAATTCAGGCCCAAACCAAGTGTAAACCAGGACTAATGAACCAGGCCCAAACCAGAACTAAACCACATTTAAACCGGGAGGATACAGTAGTAAAAACGCAGATTAAATGAGTCTTAAAATATCTGAAAACAGCAGGATCTTGTGTGTGGATCTTTGTAAACGCGCTGACAGCTCCGTGTTGACTTTGGCTCGGGTAGAAAAGACGAGAGAGGAAAACCGAACACAAAACCTGCACCGAGCGTAGCCTGGGTTTGACAGTCTGGTTTAAAAGGTGAGCCCGTCTAAATTCATGTGAACAGGTGTCTCCATGGATACGGCTCAACTTAACCACGTCCGACGACCTGCGCCGCAACGACCGACTTTTGAAACGAAAAAGATCGGAAATAAGTTTGGAGACGGAGAAAGAAAACGGCAAAAAGTGAAATGTTTTGGTTTCCTCGTACACGCAGATGCTATTGTCTTGACTCGAATGTTCCGCAGTTTGGCGTTGAACCTGTTAAACTGTCACCGTGGAGACAAGCGGGCGGGACTAACGAGCCAAGTTACGAGTCAGATCTGTGGAGAGTAAAAAAGAACCACAGTAAGAATGTAAACTTTTCAATGCATTTTAAAGCAATAAGAACATCTGTGATTAAAGTTTAATGCTCTATTACGGGACTTTCCATGCAGCGTAAGAAAATCTCCATGGAAACAAGCTGGCGGTACTAACAGGTGAAGTTACGAGTCAGATCTGTGGAGAGTAAATAAGAATCACAGTAAGAATGTAAACTTTTCAATGCATTTTAAAGCAATAAGAACATCTGTAATTGAAGTTTAAAGGTTGTATGGAGGATTTTTTTTTTGTTTCAAATTGTCAATGAAAGTTTAAAATACCATTACAGAGACGCAGCAGCTTTGTAATTATGATGACCAAAAAAAAAAAGAATGAAAATTTATCAACTGTGGACGTGTTGAGGCCAGATAAACATCAGCCAATAGAAAACGAGGCTGCCTCTTTATCTATTGGCTGTCAGGTCGTCAATCAAACTCCCTACGTTTCTAGTGTAACTGACTCGTCGGGATGCGGGGATCACGTGGTTTACGCAGCGGTTCTTAGAGGCTTTTTCAAACTGTCGCTTCCTCACATTTCGCACAAAGTTTGTTGCGATGGCGGACGAGAATCCACGACCAGTTCGCCGCAAAAGAAAGTCGGTTTTTTGAGGTCGCTGAAAGAAGAAGAGAAGGGGAAAAGGAGCGAAGACAAACCGAGGTGATTCTCGGAGATTCCTTCCAGCGATTGCGCGAATGAAGCGGACGAAGGGTCTAAAAACTGACGCGTCGGTTGCTAAATTATTTCTAGACAGGGTCACTTCAACAGTAATTCTGAACGCGCACTGGCTGTAAAAAAAAAAACTTAATTTCTAGAGTAAAGAGGCGGGAGGAGGTGTTTCTACTTGTGGAGCAAAAAAGAATTGTCGCTGCATTTCTCTTCCCTTAAAAAAATCCTCTATACAACCTTTAATGCTCTATTGCGGGACGTTCCATGCAGGGTAAGAACATCTCCATGGAAACAAGCTGGCGGTACTAACAGGTGAAGTTACAGGTCAGGTCTGTGGAGAGGCGACTCCACTAACAATAAAAATGTACTTTTCAACGTACTTTAAAGCAATTAAAATGTCTGTAATTGAATAAATTTAAGTTTAATGCCCTATTGTGGAACATTAATAAAGTAAGTCAGAGTAATAAAATCCCCACGGAGACAAGTTGGTGGTACTAAGAGGTGAAGTTACAGGTCAGGTCTGTGGAGAGTCAGTGTCAGTGGAGACAGGTCCCCCACACTTACAATGACCTTTTCAATGAACATTTAAAGCAAAGAATTCACTTTTCAATGTGTTTTAAAGCAATGAAGACATCTGTAATTGAATAAATGCAAGATTAATGCTCCATTGTGGAACATTCCTTGCAAAGTAAGAAAATCCCCACGGAGACAAGTTGGTGGTACTAAGAGGTGAAGTTACGGGTCAGGTCTGTGGAGAGGCGACCCCACTACAACAATAAGAATGACCTTTTCAATGCACGTTAAAGCAGTGACGATGAAGGCAAGTTTAATGTCCTATTGTGGAACATTCCATGCAAAGTAATAAAATCTCCATGGAGACAAGCTGATGATACTGACTAGATGAAGTTACAGGTCTGGTCTGTGGAGAGGTGACCCTATTACAGCAATAAGAATGAACTTTTCAACACATTTTAAATCAACAAAGACATCTGTAATTGAATAAAGGCAAGATTAAAGCCCTATTGTGAGATATTTCATGTGAAGTACTCAAATCTCCATGGAGACAAGCTGGTGGTACTAACAGGTGAAGTTACAGGTCAGGTCTGTGGAGAGGTGACCCCATTAACAATAAGAATTTACTTTTCAATGTGTTTTAAAGCAATGACGACATCTGTAATTGAATGAATGAAAGATTAATGCCCCGTTGTGGAACATTCCTTGCAAAGTAATAAAATCTCCATGGAAACAAGATGGTGGTACAGGTGAGGTTACAGGTCAGATCTGTGGAGAGGTGACTCCACTAACAAGAACGATTTTATGGTTATTAAAGCATCTTATTACACAGAAACACAGTGTAAAGAGCCGTGGAGATTCCGTGCACAGAGAAGACGTGAGGAGCGAGGTGGTGCTAAACCAGGACTAAACCAGAACTAAACCAGTTTGTCGTTTGTTGTTTGTCGGGACTGGCCCAAAGGTGCGTCCGCGTAGACTGTCGGGTGACCGCAGACAAAAGGACCACACTAAAACTTCAAAAAAAAGCAATAAGAATTATTTATAATGTCAAATTTCATGACCACACTAATCCACTGTTTATTCATGCCAAATTACTCAAACTGAACGATTTGATTCTGTACCAAACTGCACAAGTCATGTATAAAGCTAAAAATAAGCACTTACCAAAAAATCTTCAACTACTTTTTTGTGAAAGGGAAACAAACTATAACTTAAGAGGCGTTTTGAATTTTAAATTGCCTCGTGCTCGAACGACAAGAAAACGTTTTTGTGTCTCTGTTTGTGCTGTGAAATTATGGAACAACTTGAAAATAGAATTAAAACTTTGTTCGAATATACATGTATTCAAAAGGGCAATAAAAAAATTAATTATTTCAAAATACTGTGCGGAAGAAATGAGTGCTTAGGGTATATGTGTGCATGTATATGTATGTGTATGTATATGGGTGTATATATGTATATATATATAGGTATGCATGGGTATGTGATGTGTATGTAGGTATGTATATATTATATCTGTGTATATGATGTGTACTATATCTGTGTACATAATATACATATATTTGTTGTTGTCTGTTAGATTGTAATGCAATGGAGGTACTGTGCAATTATTGCTTATAATGTACAGGAAATGAGACGTCTGTATTTGTTCTTCGTTAATTTGGGACTGTAGAAAAAAGGGGTGGGGTTAAATAAGTATTTACTTCCTCCCACTCCTTTTTCGGACACAAGGAAAATTCTGCGTAACATTTATTTTGCCTGTTATTATAGAATAGAAATAGTTACTTTTTGTGTTATATCTATGTATTTACGTTTTTGTCTTTTTTTATTATTTAGTTTTTTGTTTTTGTTTTTTAATTTATGTTCTATGTATTACTGTCCGAAATAAATAAACATAATAATAAATAAACATAATAAACACCGCGGTCCCGCGTCGTACAGGGCTTGTCTCCACGCCACATGGGACTCAGTGCAGCGGTCACCAGTCGCCCTTTGAGGACACACTGCTCGGGGATCGGGGTTCTCTCTTTCACTCTCTTGCTCTCTCAAGTCCAAGTTTAGTCCTGATTTAGACCTGGTTTAGACCTGGTTTAGTCCTGGTTCTGCTACAGATGCAGTTTGCTGTTTTGGCTGGTTCGATCTCTGACTGTCCAGTCACGGGTCTGAGTCCGGTGACGTCGTCGTTCGCTGCTAAAGGTCCTGGTGACACCGACTCAAAATCTGATTGGTTGAAGCAACAGTTTCATGGACATTTATTTTGTGTTCGAGTTCCTGCAGGACGGATTGTGAAGGCCTCAGACTTCTTTGACTCTGCCTGGCAACAAGTGACGGCTGAAATGTGATTGGCCAAATGCTTTAATATGAAAATCCATGTGTGGAAGCGGCACAAGCGTCAGAAAAACTCTGAAAGGAAACGGACAGACCATTTGGATTTATTTAATAACATAATTAACATCAGTCTGTGATTCAGAGATTTATTTAGTCCAGCAGAGAAGGACTTGCAGGCCCTGACGCCCCACCACTGAATAAAAGTAAGTTTAATGCCTTAGTGTGGGACATTTCTTGCAGAGTAAGAAAATCTCCATGGAGACAAGCTGGTGGTGAAACCCTCAGTTGTTGTATTACCACGGAAACACGAAAATTAAATGTTAGACGCCCATAATGTGAAATACAAGGCACGATATCAGTTTAATGCCATACTGTGGAATATTCCTATCAAAGCAACAGCATCACCATGGAGACTAGCATGCAAATATACCCTCCTTTTTTAACGCATTCTCATTTTTAAAGCTTCATAAGGAGCAGAAAGAAGAAACGTGAGCAAATGAATAATGTAGTGGAAATTTCTTTGAGTTTTCATTAAAAATACATAAAATAGTAAAAAAAAAATAACGTACAAGTTACTACAAAAAATATTAAGTTGTTTCAGAGCACATCTCCGAAACGTTCTAAAGTAAATGTTGGCGTGCCGTGCCTTTAAGCGCGGTTTCAAAGCCCAGCAGGGGGCGCTGTGAGGGCTCAGGTACCTGCTCTATATGAATCCTTTTAAATTTATGCAAACGATTCTCCCAAGATTCAACTCAAAGACACAAACTTTTAATTAGGCCCAGAAGAAGAAGAAGAAGAAGAAGAAGAAGAAGAAGAAGAAGAAGAAGAAGAAGAGAAGAAGTGGAGCTCGTGTCCAAGTTCGACTCGAGTTCACTTGGTTCACGAGTCGGATCTTTGTGTAATAGATTTAGACGTGTTCGAGCTGGAGTGCATTTTAAGTTCTGTAATGTACATTTTCTGCACGGTGAAGAGTTAGATTTTTTAATTAAAATGAAGAGAAAACTACACAAAACTGCACAACTTTCTTATAGGTTTAAAAAAAATAATAAAAATCGATAAAATCAATCTCTTTTTCACAGTGCGGCAATGAAAGTTTGTACTCGTTTATCCATGTGTTTGAGCAAAAGGACAAACCAGGACTAAACCAGGACTAAACCAGGACTAGACCAGGACTAGACCAGGAATAAACCTTGTGTAAACCAGGTCAAAACCAGGTCTAAACCAGGACTAAACCAGGGATAAAACAGGTCTAAACCAGGACTAAACCAGGACTAAACCAGGGATAAAACAGGTCTAAATCAGGGTTAAACCAGGACTAGACCAGGACAAAACCAGAACTAAACCAGGACAAAACCAGGACAAAACCAGGACAAAACCAGGACAAAACCAGGACTGAACCAGGACAAAACCAGGACTAAACCAGGGATAAACCACGTCTAAATCAGGGTTAAACCAGGGCTGAACCAGGACAAAACCAGGACAAAACCAGGACAAAACCAGGACAAAACCAGGACAAAACCAGGACTAAACCAGGACTAAACCAGGACTAAACCAGGACTACACCAGGTCTAAATCAGGGTTAAACCAGGACTGAACCAGGACAAAACCAGGACAAAACCAGGACAAAACCAGGACTAAACCAGGACTAGACCAGGACTAAAGCAGGGCTAAACCAGGACTGAACCAGGGCTAGACCAGAACTAAACCAGGACTAAACCTTGTCTAAACCAGAACTAAACCACGTCTAAATCAGGGTTAAACCAGGGCTGAACCAGGGCTAAACCAGGACTAAACCAGGACTACGGGTAAACAGTCTAAATCCAGGACTGAACTAAGACTAAATCTCATCTAAACCAGAACTAAATCAAGACTAAACCAGGACTAAACCCGAGGTAAACCAGGTCTAAAACAGGTCTAGATCAGAGCTAATCCAGGACTGAATCAGGTATAAAACTATCCTAAATCAGGGCTAAACCAGGACTAAACCAAGACTGAACCAAGACTAATTCAGGACTAAACCAGGGCTAAATCAGAGCTAAACCAGGACTGAACCAGGAATAAAACAGGAGTAAATCAGACAAAAAACAAACTAAACAAAAAACAGGGCTAAGCCAAGACCGAACCAAGACTGAACCAGGGTAAACCAGGACTAAACCATGTCTAAACCAGATCTAAACCAGGACTAAACCAGGACTGAACCGGGGCTAAACCAGGTCCCAAAGAGTGCTAAATCAAGGCTAAACCAGGATTAAAAACAGGTCTAAAACAGGGCTAAACCAGGACTAAACGAGGACTAAAGCAGGGCTAAACTAGAAAGTAAACCAGAACTGAACCAGGACTAACCAGGACTGAACCAGGACTAAACAAACCAGTCTAAAGTAGGGGCTAAACCAGCACTGAACCAGGGATGAAACAGGCATAAATCAGGACTAAACCAAGTCTCAAACAAGTCTAAAAAAAGAGCTAAAACCAGACTAAACCAGGACTGAACTGGGGAAAACCAGGACTAAACTAAACAGTGGCTAAACCAGGACTGAACTAAACCAGGGACTAAACAAAAAACAGACTCTAACCAACTAATAAACCAAATCTGGAAAAGGAAACTGCTAAAAAACAGACTAAACTTAAACAGAGGGCTAAACTAAGGCTAACCCAAACTGAACAGGAAAAAACTAGAAGTAAACCAAGACAAAACCAGGAAAAAACCGGCTAGATGAAACCAGGCATAAAGGATTAAACCAACTAAACAGGTCTAAAAAACTAAACCTTCTAAACCAGATCTAAACTAAACCAGGACTAAACACTGACTAAACCAGGGACTAAACAGCACAAGGACTAAACCAATAAACAAAGTCTAAGGGACTAACTAAACAAACCAGATCTAAACCAGGACTAAAAGAAAACAAAGCCAAACCAGACTAAACCAGACTCTAACCATCCAAAGAGGAAATCTAAACCAGGATTAAAACAGTCTAAAACAGGACTAAACCAGGAAAAAATAAACCAAAGACTGAACCAGGACTAAACCAGGTCTAAAGTAGGGCTAAACCAGGACTGAACCAGGGATGAAACAGGCATAAATCAGGACTAAACCAAGTCTCAAACAAGTCTAAAAAAAAGAGCTAAACCTTGTCTAAACCAGATCTAAACCAGGACTAAACCAGGACTGAAACAGGACTAAACCAGGACTGAACCGGGGCTAAACCAGGTCCCAAAGAGTGCTAAATCAAGGCTAAACCAGGATTAAAACAGGTCTAAAACAGGGCTAAACGAGGACTAAAGTAGGGCTAAACTAGAAGTAAACCAGAACTGAACCAGGACTAAACAAGGACTAAACCAAGACTGAACCAGGACTAAACCAGGTCTAAAGTAGGGCTAAACCAGGACTAAACCAAGTCTCAAACAAGTCTAAAAAAGAGCTAAACCTTGTCTAAACCAGATCTAAACCAGGACTAAACTAGATCTAAACCAGGACTAAAGTAGATCTAAACCAGGACTAAACCAGATCTAAACCAGGACTAAACTAGATCTAAACCAGGACTAAAGTAGATCTAAACCAGGACTAAACCAGATCTAAACCAGGACTAAACTAGACCTAAACCAGGACTAAAGTAGATCTAAACCAGATCTAAACCAGGACTAAACTAGATCTAAACCAGGACTAAACCAGGACTAAACCAGGACTGAAACAGGACTAAACCAAGAACAAATGAGCTCTAACTAAATATTTAAAAAGGAACTAATTCTGTTTTAAACATATGAAGCAGCTGATACCAGGTCAGGTTCCAGGTCAGATCTGCGGAGAGGCAAGCCGGCTCAGAGTGCGAATTAAAAACACCCCACTGCGGGACATTCAAAGCCAATACGTCTCCACGGAAACGGCGAGTTGACGCAGCCGCGCGGTCGGCACGAACACGCCCCTCGACCAGACAGTCGCGGGTTCAGATCTCTGCTCGTCGACACCAAAAGTCAGCCGAGTTCATACTTGGGTTTCCATTGACGCAACAAAACAAAAACAAAACGACAGAATAATAAAATGATAAGATCTGGATGGCGAGACGCGTCTTGCCGAAGGAAATAACAAAGCAGTGGTGCAACGTCTGAAGTGAAATGGAAGAGCAAGCGATTTGGAAATGGATTTTAATAGAGGGTGACCAGATTTTTCAGGATCAAAATCTGGGACGCTCTCGGTTTGTGATGTTTGGTGATGATAAAGCTGTAAAAACGAGCGCGTGATTAAGGAGAATTGTTCAGCACTCGGCCCATTTATGACGAACGCGAGTCACTAGAGTCACTTTTTCTTTGTGTTTTGGTCGTTTTTAAGCGGCTTTTCTGTATTTTATCTCAACAAACGACAATTTGCGCCAATTTACGTATGAAATTGGTCAAAAATAGGCAGTGTTGGGGAGTAACAGATTACATGTACCGGAGTTATGTAATCAGAGTACAATTTATGAGTAACTGTATTCAGTTACAGTTACTGTTTCAGTGAGTGGTAATTGGATTACAGTTACTTTGTTGAAATAAATGGATTACACGGCGGTATTTTCCTGTTTTCACATTATGGGCTAAACCAGGACTAAAACCAGGACTAAAAAGGACTAAATTAGGTCTAAACCAGGTCTAAAAGCAGGACTAAAACCAGGACTAAACCAAGGACTAAACCAGGACTAAACCAGGACTAAAACCAGGACTAAAACCAGGATTAAACCAGGTCTAAAAGCAGGACTTAAAACCAGGTCTAAAACCAGGACTAAACCAGGACTAAAACCAGGACTAAAACCAGGTCTAAACAAACCAGGACTAAAACCAGGTAAAAACTAAAACAGGACTAAAACCAGGACTAAAACCAGGATAAAACCTAAACCAGGTCCAGGTAAACCAGGTCTAAAAGCAGGACTAAACTAGGACTAAACCAGGTCTAAACCACCAAGACTAAAACCAGGACTAAAACCAGGACTAAACTAAACCAAACCAAAACCAGGAACTAAAACCAGGACTAAAACCAGGACTAAAACCAGGATTTAAACCAGGACTAAACCAGGTCTAAACATATGACACTAACATTAGGGTGGACATCATTTAAAGCAGCAGTGTCTCATATAAAAATAATTTCTCTATCAATAATATTTTTAATCTGCGTAAGGAAAGACTGGGCTGTTTATTGTCTTTTAGCAGATAAAACAAAATTTCTGTTAAGATATCCTAGGTTTTTCTTCTCTACAGCAAACAAAAGTCTGTTCATGGAGACAATTTGAAGAAAACAAACATGAGTTTTCAGGATGTGGTTGGTTCATTCATGTAGTTTTTAAAAGCATCACAATATCAAGTAATCCAAAGTATTCAGATTACGTTACTCATTTTAAGTAATTTAATGGATTAAGTTACAAACTACATTTTGGGGTATATAATCTGTAATCTGTAGGGGATTACATTTTAAAAGTAAACTTCCCAACACTGAAAATAGGGACACCTGGCACATTTCTTCTACAAACCTGGGACAAATCAATGGTTTCAAAGAGGTTTCCAGTGCACTTTTACTCAAATTAAAGGGTCTATATTACGCAAAATTGACTCTTGTGAGATTAAAGTCATGTTATAATGCTGTTACCTCCTCAAAAACATCATTTGTAGAGGTGGAAATGCAAGGAGCAGTAATAAAAATGTGGAAAAAAATGAATAAATATCTCGCTCAGATGGCTGATGTCCTAAAGCTTTTTTTTTTTTTAATAACGTTTCGTCAAAAAGCTTTCATCAGATCATTTTTCTTGCTTTGGACCAAACGACCTGATCAAAAACAGACCCGGAGTTGAGTTTTGTTTCATTCACACATGTTTGAGTTTATTATTTTTATCTGTCTACATCTCGAAATGCAAGTTCAAAACGCTCTGTTCCACCTTGTGATGTCACGAAGCTATGTTTTTTTACCTTTAGTTCAGTAGAGATTGGCAATTCCAGGGCTAAAATGATCTGTGATTCTTTTGAAGGTGTGTGGAAATGGAGAAGTAGACAGACTAATAATAAAACTTTACTCAAACGTGTGTGAATGAAACAAAACGCAAGTCCAGATTTGTTTTTGAGGAGGTGGTGTGTTCCAAAGCAAGAAAAACTATCTAACAAAGACTTTTTGCCAAGAAAACATTATTTAAAAATCAAAAAAAGCTTTTGGACATCAGCCATTAGAGCGTGCTATTCATTTTTTTCATGTTTTTATTGCTCCTCCTTGCGTTTGCGCCTCTACAAGAACTTTGGTGTGAGTTTTCTGTTTCATTTGAAGTTTTTGAGGAGGTAACAGCATCATAACATGACTTTAATCTCACAAGAGTCAATTTTGTGTGATATAGAACGTTTCATTTTAGTAGCAGCGCACTGAAAACCTCTCTGATACTGTCATTTCTTATTAAAACAGGGTGACCAGACGTCCCTATTTACCCGTGACAGTCCCAGTTTTAAGACCTGTGTCCCCTGTCCCAGAGGATTTAATGATTTGTCCCAGTTTTATAAAAGAAAAGTCCCAAGTGTCGCTATTTTCGAGCAATCTGATACCTGGGAACAGTAAAAAGAGGCATACATTTGTCATTTGTTTAAGTAAAATACACAAAAGCTGCTTAAAAATGATTAAAACACAAGAACCTACAACACAGGTGTCAAACATAAGGCCCGGGGGCCGGATCCGGCCCTCCAAGACCTTTAATCTGGCCCGCCACTGATTTTCTACAAAAATATTTTTATTATATTTTCTGTTAAAATATTGATAATTTTCTGTGGTGTTTATCACAGCAGCGTCTCCAGCGTCTCTGTACGTGGCCCCTCCCACCAGAGCAGCACAAATGAAGACTTGTCTCTTTCCAAACGCTCTTAAAGGACGATCGTTTTGACTGTTGACCGTGACACCCTCATCAGAAAAATGTCAAAAATGAGAAAAGTGGAGCCGAGTGCAGGATTTTCCAAGAAAAATGGACTTCTTCCTTTTTGCATACAAGTTAATGTTAAAACTTTGTGTTGAAATGGCATTTTTCTTAAAGTTTCAGGTTGTTTATAATATTATAATATTTTGTAAAAGAAACAGTTCATCAATTAAAAAAGATTTCTGTAATAGATTTGTGTTTCTCTGCACAAATATTTGAACTTATTGTTATTTTTGGGGTTTATATGTCATGAGTTTTCTGATCCGGCCCCTTTGGGATCAAAGTAAGTTGGATACGGCCCCCGGACCTAAATGAGTTTGACACCCCTGACCTACAAGAATCAGAGGTGGGACCAAGTTGTTGTTTTGCAAGTCTCAAGTAAGTCTGAAGTTCAAGTCAAGTCCAAGACATTTGCTTTGAGCTTCAAGTCATTTCAAGTCTTTAAACCAGGCATGTCCAAACTATGTCCCGTGGGCCAAATGCGGCCCTCAGACACATTTTTCTTGGCCCTCAGGCTTACAGGTGAATCGGCCCAAATTACCTTGCATCAATTAAAATTTTACTTTTTACTGTTTTTAGAAAATCTCCCTTGGTAAAGCTGATATTTAATATTTAGTGTGTGGTTTCAAGGATCTTAGCATGAATAAAGACTGATGATGGTTCATTCTAACGTGTTAAACATGCACATATTTCAATTATTCACTGTATTCGGCCTCGATGAGTCCTCCACTTCGTCTGTGTTTAGATATGTGGCCCTTGATGAAAAATGTCTGGACACCTCTGCTTAGATTTTTGCAGTTTACATGAATTGTAAACTAAATTGTACTTAAAAAGTCATGGTATATTTATTTATGAGTATTTATATAAGAGTTGTATAAATCCTAATTTTTCCTTTTTAAATGTCTTGACAAGATCTAAGTGTGAATCATTACGTTCAGAACAGAAATAATTAAGATTTAAAAGTGCTAAAGAACAGTTATTTTATCATGTAGTTCTATGTAGTTCCCCCTGTTTTGCTGTATTGTACTGTTATTACTGTAGTACATTTGAGGATACTATCTCAGAGTACTTCAGTTACGTCCAGAGTAACAAATAAAAAAGTGGGACGGACATGTTCCAGTTTGTTCCTGTAAAATTAAACACTGCATTTATCAACTGTAAAGAGAAAAGTATTTTCTAAAAACATATATTTTTTTAGGAGAAGCATCAAGTTTTCTCAAGTCACAGAGCTCAAGTCCGAGTCAAATCCCAAGTCGAATCCCGAGTCCGTTTTATCAAGTTAAGTCCCAAGTCCTAAAAATAGTGACTCAAGTCTGACCCCTCTGACATGAACTTTGGTGTATGTTTTCTGTTTCATTTTCTGTTTTTGAGGAGGTAACAACATTATAACATGACTTAAATCTCACAAGTGTCAATTTTGTGTAATAAAGAACATTTAAATTATAGTAGTAGCGCAATGAAACCGTCTCAGATAGTGAATATGCTAAGGCTAATGCTAACTGATGCTAGGTCTGTTACATCTTATTAAAATAGTGTGACCCGAAACAAAACACAACTCCAGGTCTGTTTTTTGATGAGGAAACAACATTTTAACAAAACTTTAATCTCACAAGAGTCAATTTTGTGTAATATAGAATGTTTAAATCACAGGTGTCAAACATAAGGCCCGGGGGCCAGATCTGGCCCTCCAAGACCTTTAATGTGGCCCTTGGGTGATTTTCTACTAAAATATTTTAATTATATTTTCTATTAAAATATTGTTAATTTTCTGTGGTGTTTATCACAGCAGCGTCTCCAGCGTCTCTGTACGTGGCCCCTCCCACCAGAGCAGCACAAATGAAGACTTGTCTCTTTCCAAACGCTCTTAAAGGACGATCGTTTTGACTGTTGACCGTGACACCCTCATCAGAAAAATGTCAAAAATGAGAAAAGTGGAGCCGAGTGCAGGATTTTCCAAGAAAAATTGACTTCTTCCTTTTTGCATACAAGTTAATGTTAAAACTTTGTGTTGAAATGGCATTTTTCTTAAAGTTTCAGGTTGTTTATAATATTATAATATTTTGTAAAAGAAAGAGTTCATCAATTAAAAAAGATTTCTGTAATAGATTTGTGTTTCTCTGCACAAATATTTGAACTTATTGTTATTTTTGGGGTTTATATGACATGAGTTTTCTGATCCAGCCCCTTTGGGATCAAAGTTGGTTGGATACGGCCCCCAGGACCAAAATGAGTTTGACACCCCTGGACTAAATTATAGTAGTAGCGAACTGAAACCTTCTCTGACAGTGAATATGCTAAAGCTAATGCTAGGTCTCTTACTTCTTATTAAAACAGAGTGAGTTAACGGCATTCTAACATGACTTAAAGCTCACAAGAGTCAATTTTGTGCAATATTGAACATGTAAGTTTAGTAGTCGAGCACTGAAACCCTCTCTGATAGTGAATATGCTAAATGCTGAAGCTAATGCTAACCGCAGTCATGTTAGGTCTACTACTTTTTATTAAAATAGGGTGAGCCAAAACAAAACACAACTCCAGGTTTATTTTTGATAAGGAAACAACATTTTAACACAACTTTAATCTCACAAGAGTCAATTTTGTGTAATAAAGAACATTTAAATTATAGTAGTGGCGCACTGAAATCCTCTCTGATAGTGAATATGCTAAAGCTAATGCTAACTCATGCTAGGTCTGTTCTTTTTAAAATACGGCGACCTGAAACAAAACACAACTGCAGGTCTGTTTTTGATGAGTTAACAACATTCTAACACAACTTGAAGCTCATAAGAGTAAATTTTGTGTAATAAAGAACATTTAATTATAATATTAGTGCACTGAAACCTTCTCTGATAGTGAATATGCTAAGGCTAATGCTAACTGCAGTCATGCTAAGTCTGTTACTTCTTATTAAAATACGGCGACCTGAAACAAAACACAACTCCAGGTCTATTTTTGATGAGGAAACAACATTTTAACACGACTTTATTCTCACAGGAGTCAATTTTGTGTAATAAAGAATGTTTAAATTATAGTAGCAGCAAACTGAAATCCTCTCTGATCGTGAATATGCGGTAACACTTTATAATAACTACACCTTATTTAGCCTTAATAAAGCATGAATAAAGACTTAATTAATAATGAACAAAGACTTAATTAATAATGATTCACGCTTAGTAAATGTTTAATAAAGGATAATTCGTCTTCACTTTAGAAAAGCTCTCAAAAAGACTTAACTAACAGATAACAGCTGCCTGAATTATCATTGTATTGCATTATTAGTAAATTATTCTCACATATCTTACTAATGATTAATAAATGCTCAAATGTTTAGTTCATGAGTAATTAAGTATGAAATAATTATGAGTAACAAATTTACAGCACAGGCAAATTAAGTGCAAGTGCTAATTCAGGTAGTAATTAAGTAGTTACTAAGCGTGAATCATTATTAATTAAGTCTTTGTTCATTATTAATTAAGCCTTTGTTCATGCTTTATTAAGGCTAAATAAGGTGTAGTTGTTATGAAGTGTTACCGAATATGCTAAAGCTAATGCTAAGTCATGCTAGGTCTGTTACTTCTTATTAAAATACGGTGACCTGAAACAAAACACAACTCCAGGTGAGTTTTTGATACGGAAACAAAATTTTAACACGACTTAAAGCTCACAAAAGTCAATTTTGCCTAATATAGAACCTTACATCTCTGTATAATATTAACTTTTTGCTTTATAGTGGCCTAAACTTCTTACATTTTCATTTTTTAGTCCAGCCTGTGTGCGCTCTGGCTACGCTACGCAAACCTCTATGCTAATCTCTCCACATCTGCTCTGACATATGGACCCAACCTGTTCCATACATTACATTGTTGAAATAGTTAACCTTTTTACTGCTATGAATTATGGCTGTTTTTTTTTTTTTCTATAGCTTTACTGACAACAGCTGCTACTGTACGAAAAGAACACTATGTCTGCTTGTGTGACCATATGCGATATCGCTAAGTAGGCTAACTAAAGTGGTTTAAAGTACGCAAAAGGGACTCTTGTGAGCTTTAAGTCATGTTAGAATGTTGTTATCGCCGCAATAATATACCTGGAGATGAGTTTTGCTCCATTCACACGTGTTTAAGTAATCTTTTATTATCGTCTGTTTACATCTCCAAAGCTCAAAATGTTCTGTTCCACCTTGTGATGTCAGAAGTGGTAGTTTTCAAGTAGGAATACAACGATTTTAGTTTCAACACTGATTTTGACAACTTTAAAGATTAGCCGATATCAGCTGATACTTATGGAAGCCCATTTCCGCCAGTAAATAAAAAATAAAAGCCTCACAGATAGTCATAATTATGAGTTTAAAAGTTATAATTATGAGCTTAAAAGTCATAATTACAAGTTTACAAGTCATAATTATGAGTTTAAAAGTCATAATTATGGGTGTGAAGGAAACAAAATAGGACTCCAGGTCTGTTTGTGAGGAGGAAACAACATTATAACAGATCAGAAAATAGTGTAATATGGACCCTTTAATATATAATTCAGTCATTTATTGCTGCTGCTACTTCCTTGAAGAAATAAAATCAAGTCTAGACCAGGGTGGAATAATTGGAGCTTCCTTGACTTGCACAAGACACTGTGAGCCACAGTACTGTTCTCATTAAAATAGGACATTTTCGATTATCACAATCTGCAGTAGACTGGTTTGCATCGTTCCTGAGGGGGAGACAATAATGTGTGAGAGCAAACACCTTATCCTCTTTCTAAGACTACGTCCACACGACAACGCTCCTGGATTTTTTTTTTTACGGGGTGAAAAAAAATGTATTGATCTGACGCGTCCACACACGTGTCAGATCAATAAATATTCAAGTCCAGACGACGGAACGGAGCACTGACTGAAAACTATGTAATACATATGCCACGCCTGTATGTGGTGCTGATATTAACATTTAATAATACATATTTCATCACAGTTTATTTATTTATTTATTTTTATTTTAAGGTAATTTTGCCTATTTTAGATGTATCCCAGAAAGCCGTTTATATAGCCGTACAGCCGTTTTGTTTTGCAAAAGTTAAACATAAGTTTTCATAAATCCATAAATCCAACAGTTTAATTACCAGTGCATAATCTTTGTTATTGTTCTGTGTGCGTGTTGTTAGCATTAGTGCTAGCAGCGTGTCTCGGTTGCTGGGCGACGGAAGCGGCTCCGTGGGCTACACCTGTCACATTTCTGCAACGCTCTTGCAGCCCACGGGGGCTAATTCGAGGGCTGCATTGGAGGACACTGGCGATGACGGGGTCGCAACATCATCGTTTTCCAAAAGCTGCGGTTTGCTTGTCCACACAACAACGCAACGCCGGCGTTCTCAGATTTCTCCACTCCGGAACCCGTTCTCAAAAAACACCGTTTTCCCCCACCCGAAACGCCAGCTCCGTGTGGACGAAAGGACAAACTGAATACAAACTTCACCATTTCGATCAAAAAACGTTGTTGTGTGAACAGGCCCTAAAACTGCACGATGTGGGCGCCGCAGGTCTCCATCCTCGGGCCTCTGCTTTTTAGTCTATACATGAATGACCTCCCCTCACTGACGTATTCACCCATGGAAAAAAGGCAAGTGAGGAAGAGAAGAGACTAAGAACTGAAATGAGAAAGGTGGCAGCCTGGCTCAGAGTCTGTTTGGCATTAAAAGCAAATAAGACTATTGCCATGTATTTTATTTTAGTGCAAATTAACAAATTGCTCATATAATTTTATAAAGGATGAGATTATTAAAAAAGTTAGTGAATTTACTTGCTTGGCTGTCACTTTAGATTCAACTTTAACTTTTAAAAATCACACAAAAAACTCTTAACTCCCTCAAATTTAACTTCTCAAATTTCAGACATATAAAAGGGTCACTGCCCACGGAGGCCTCGCTCATGTATTTTAATCCCATGATCATGTCACTTTTCCTGTCCCGTTTGATGAGCTGATCGCAGGCACAAAACAGCCTTGAAACCTGTTGAATCACCGTATAAACGTGTGGTTAAGATTCATGATAAGAATGACCGCACTCACCAAATCCTCTGTTTCCTCTGTTGCTCTGAGTCACTGTAATAATTTGCCAACAGAGATTCAAAACCTGCACACGTTTTCAAATGTTTGTACGTCTGACAAAGAAGTGACTGATCTCTAAACAAGTTTGTGCACATTAGGGCTGAATGTGATTTGAATGATTGAATGTAAAATGTGTGTGTGCGTATGTTGGGCCTCGACACGGGGTGAAAGAGGCCAAGAGTGCATGTGGTTGCGTGTCTGGTGTATGTTGTTTTAGGAATAGGATTTAAACTCTGTAACCCTAAGTATTATCTGTTTTAATTTATTTTGGTCAAATTTGGCCCTGATCCACTTCTGGTCCAGCGAGCCAGACCGCCAATAGACCGCCACTGTAAAGTTAACACGTTTTCAAGTCATTTCTTTAATTTTCACATTAAGACAAATGCTGGGAAAGTGTTGCGCACAGAGCTGTAATCGGCAGAGAGATAAAGACACGGGTTCAGTTGTATCAGATTCCAGTTGAAGCCGACAGACGAGGCAAGTGGAGCTGCCATCAGTGTGACAAATACTCGTAAATATAGGCGAGTTTCATTGTTGGCTTTTAATAACAATGACGTCAGCTGAAACTCGCCTATTCGGGTGGTCCTCATCTCCAAATAATACAGACTCAAATGTGAAAAAAGACAGCACGGTGGACAGCACGGTGGACGCCACAGACAGCCTAAACTGAACACGCCTTATAGTCCAGTGAGATTAATTTTATGTTATTTTACTCTCACACACCTGGGATACTGTCCTGAGGAAGTCGGACTGCAGATGGCGCTGTCGTCCTGCCTTTACCGGTAGGAAGACAGCGGCAAAATCCATATAAATCAGCTGACCGGACATGTCACAGCAACATTACGTGACCACTCTGAGGAAGACTATAAAATGAACTGCATTTGGCCTCATGTGAGAAATGCTACAGTCGGACTAGAACCAAACCAGAGTCCTGACCCAGCGGGAGCAGCTCTGGTTCAGGCCGGGCTCAGAGGAGTTGGAGCGGGGAGTGATGTTAGGTGTCTCGGCCTGGAGCAGCCAGCCCGGACGCGCAGACGACGGCACGGAACTGCTCGAACCCAGTCCATTGCGCATTGGTCTTGCTGGTCCCCGTCTGGGATCAGTACATGGAGGACGGAGCATCTGGACCATGTGACCAACGCGCTCGGAGGATGGCACAAGACCAAGAACCAGACCCTCAACCAATGTTCCCTCTAAGCTGTGTAACTTGGCAATTGCGCACTGCTCGCACACTCTCAGCGCACAAGAAAACCTATGCAGCGCACTGCAAATGAATTAGATCTATCACAGTTTTTTTCCTCTATCATTTTGCTGTGTAACTCAGTGAGTGACGTGTGTCCAGCCAATCATATGATACGATGCAATTACGCTACACAGCCAGTCACGGCGATGACAGTACTTGCACACGTGCTCTGCCCACACGTGCTGTATAACAATAATAAGTGACGCTAATGCTAACCCCTTATCATGGCGAAACGAACGGGCAGCGAATGTGATACGTCCACTCACCAAACCAAAGTAAAAAAGAAATACGGCTCTTTTAAGATGGAATGGCTGTCGGAATATGTGCAAATAGAAGAACAAGCGGTGAAACTGCTGATGCGCATAAAGTCAAAGCAAGAAGCAGACGGAGCATCGACCTGGACAAAGTGTACAACCACTGGAGAAGCGAGAAGGATGGACGTGAAAAATAAGGTAAAATTTAAGTCAAATTTGTGCATATTCTAGTGAGACTTATTAAGATGTTTTATTTATGGATATTAATCATTAAATTCTATTATGAGTAGATCATTTATTGGTAGTAGAAATGCTAATAAAAGACACAAGCGACAGCACACGTCATTGTGGAAAATGTGAATGTTTTAATGTGAACAAAATGTTATGTCTGAAAGGTGTATATCTGTCTCATTTCTTCCAGAGCAAGACCCTCACCTGGGCCAAAACTGGACCTCACCGACCTCGGCCAAAGCTGGACTCTCACATAACATACTACAAAATCTCATGACAACAATTTTCAATCAACAGTTTTTGTCTTTTTCATTTTAAGTGGGCCAAACGAGTTATATTAAAAATAAACTAATGGAAATTGCTGTTGTAATTTGATTCTTTTAATAAGCCATGAAACTTGCTATGATCCCAGGTGTGATGCTGGTGTGTGGCTCACAGTGGTCCTCAGTGTGCTCACGGAGGTTGTCTCTATGCCCAGACATATGAAAAATTTGAGGGAACATTGCCCCGAAGCCCGTCCTGAGGGGTTTTGAGCTGCGGTGAGTCTTTAGAGCTGTTGGCTGCTGCTGTTACCCGAACTCAGAGGTTTGCGGGTGCAGTGAGTTCGTACAAAGTTCTACATGTTGCTGTTTTATGAGTTCATGGTGATAACTTGAAATGAGGACGGCCCACGGTTTTAACAGGGAACATAGAAACCTTTCCCAATTGAAGGAACATCGGGAACATCGGGCTGACCCTGTCCAGGTCCGTATGGTTTTGTGGGGTGGGTTTTTGAGGCTTTTTAGGGGGTGTGATGGGTTAATTTCACACACTTTCCTGCCATAAATCGGGGAATGTATGACCCGACCACAGACAAGCCAAGTTACTAGAATGCGACCTACTAGGGATGGGCATTTGATGAAATTTTCTTAATCGATCGTCGGAAGAATTATCGATCGATTATCGATTAATCATTAACGTTTTTATATTAAAATGATCATCATTATTATTACTATCTGCACTAATCTGCATAAATAAATTCAACTTTACGACATATAAACCGTAACGACTCTGAACCGGGACTATACCAGGACTAAACCGGGTCTATACCAGGACTGAACCGGGTCTATACCAGGACTGAACCGGGTCTATACCAGGACTGACCGGGTCTATACCAGGACTGAACCGGGTCTATACCAGGACTAAACCGGGACTATACCAGGACTGAACCGGGTCTATACCAGGACTAAACCGGGACTATACCAGGACTGAACCGGGTCTATACCAGGACTGAACCAGGTCTATACCTCTATACATTCAGCCCTATTCCCAAGTCTTCTCAAGTCAAGTCGAGTCCCAAGTCTTAGTCGGTTTTATCAAGTCAAGTATCAAGTCCTAAAAATAGTGACTTAAGTCTGACATGAGCCGAAGCCACAACTTGTAAATCTCCACCTCTGGTCTCGAGTGTCGTCCGTTTATTTCGCTTAATGCACCTTATAAAACGTTTTTATATTAAAATGATCATCATTATTATTACTATCTGCACTAATCTGCATAAATAAATTCAACTTTACGACATATAAACCGTAACGACTCTAGAGCCACATCAGCCTGTTTGACATTATAATGTGTTTAATGCAGCTTTGTTCAACTCTCACAGAAACAAAACTTAAAACCGCATCACTAATTTGCATAAACTAAGCAAAGATAAAACTACAGCTCTTGTGTCGCTGATGCGGTTCAATTTCTGTCGGATTAAAAGACATGACTCAGTGGAATACAGGTCAGTGTGACCAGATTTGCGTTTGTCAAAACCAGGACAGCCGTACGGGGGGAGGGAGGTGGGGACTCGTCATCCACATTGCGCGACTCTCACCTGGTAAAACTTTTTCCCACTGGACACTGAAACATATGTGCTGCTTTGTACACTGTGCACATGGACTCACACTTGTCCCGAACGCAATGGAAAGCGTGGAATTTCTTGTACAAATCATCATTAAATACACATTTGTGCTTTGGTACGTTGCAGGTGGACTGACTGTTTGTGTCTCGCTCCTTCTGAGTGCAGAGACACATGTACAGACCCTGTTTGGTCACGCTACACACAGCAACCTACATTCGGTTTGTCGATTCAAATTAACGTAATCGATGAAATTCTTAATGATCAATTATCGATTAATTGATTAATCATGCCCATCCCTACTACCTACCATCAATATGGCGGCCAAAACAAAAACGTGACTGCAGGTTCTCTATACACTGAATCTGAATTTTAGTATTTCCACCAACCTGCTCAGGGACACAGGTGTAAATGAGCGTTTGTGCTGAAACCTGCACCAGCATCTTTCCTGCGACTTCAGTCTTGGTTTCTGTCCCTGTACGAATAAAAAGCGAACCATATTGGTAATTAATTATCAGTAGTGTTTTTCAGACGCAGTTGTACAGTTCTCCTTTAAGTGTCTCTCATCTTAACACCGCGCACCTACTCGATTTCTCAAGGACCTGAGCTGAAAACACTCAAGTCAATGATGCATAACAAATGTCCTATATAAGTATTATTATTATTATTATGCAGGATGATTCTGTAACTATTCCCGATATTGACTGAACCGGACTGAACCAGGACTATACCAGGACTGAACCAGGTCTATACCGGGACTATACCAGGACTGAACCAGGACTGAACCAGGTCTATACCAGGACTGAACCAGGTCTATACCAGGACTGAACCGGGTCTATACCAGGACTGAACCGGGTCTATACCAGGACTGAACCAGGTCTATACCAGGACTGAACCGGGTCTATACCAGGACTGAACCAGGTCTATACCAGGACTGAACCGGGTCTATACCAGGACTGAACCGGGTCTATACCAGGACTGAACCGGGTACTATACCAGGACTGAACCAGGTCTATACCAGGACTGAACCAGGTCTATACCAGGACTGAACCGGGTCTATACCAGGACTGAACCGGGTCTATACCAGGACTGAACCGGGACTATACTAGGACTGAACCAGGACTATACCAGGACTGAACCGGGTCTATAACAGGACTGAACCGGTCTATACCAGGAACCAGGTCTATACCAGGACTGACCAGGACTATACCAGGACTGAACCAGGTCTATACCAGGACTGAACCAGGACTATACCAGGACTGAACCGGGTCTATACCAGGACTGAACCAGGACTATACCAGGACTGAACCGGGTCTATACCAGGACTGAACCGGGTCTATACCAGGACTGAACCGGGACTATACCAGGACTGAACCAGGACTATACCAGGACTGAACCGGGACTATACCAGGACTGAACCGGGTCTATACCAGGACTGAACCGGGACTATAGAGGACTGAACCGGGACTATACCAGGACTGAACCAGGTCTATACCAGGACTGAACCAGGACTATACCAGGACTGAACCAGGACTATACCAGGACTGAACCAGGACTATACCAGGACTGAACCAGGACTATACAGGACTGAACCAGGACTATACCAGGACTGAACCAGGTCTATAACAGGACTGAACCAGGACTATACCAGGACTGAACCAGGACTATACCAGGACTGAACCGGGTCTATACAGGACTGAACCGGGTCTATACAGGACTGAACCAGGGTCTATACCAGGACTGACCGGGACTATACCAGGACTGAACCAGGTCTATACCAGGACTGAACCAGGACTATACCAGGACTGAACCAGGTCTATACCAGGACTGAACCAGGTCTATACCAGGACTAACCAGGTCTAAGGTATACCAGGACTGAACCAGGTCTATAACAGGATGAACCAGGTCTATACCAGGACTATACCAGGACTGAACCGGGACTATACCAGGACTGAACCAGGTCTATACCAGGACTGAACCAGGTCTATACCAGGACTGAACCAGGACTATACCAGGACTGAACCAGGTCTATAACAGGATTGAACCAGGTCTATACCAGGACTATACCAGGACTGAACCGGGACTATACCAGGACTGAACCGGGACTATACCAGGACTGAACCAGGACTATACCAGGACTATACCAGGACTGAACCAGGTCTATAACAGGACTGAACCAGGTCTATACCAGGACTGAACCAGGTCTATACCAGGACTGAACCGGGTCTATACCAGGACTGAACCAGGTCTATACCAGGACTGAACCAGGTCTATACCAGGACTGAACCAGGACTATACCAGGACTGAACCAGGTCTATAACAGGATTGAACCAGGTCTATACCAGGACTATACCAGGACTGAACCGGACTATACCAGGACTGAACCGGGACTATACCAGGACTGAACCAGGACTATACCAGGACTATACCAGGACTGAACCAGGATAACAGGACTGAACCAGGTCTATAACAGGACTGAACCAGGTCTATAACAGGAAACCGGGACTATACAGGACTGAACCAGGTCTATAACAGGACTGAACCAGGTCTATAACAGGACTGAACCGGGACTATACCAGGACTGAACCGGGTCTATACCAGGACTGAACCAGGTCTATAACAGGACTGAACCAGGTCTATACCAGGACTGAACCGGGACTATACCAGGACTGAACCGGGACTATACCAGGACTGAACCGGGTCTACCAGGACTGAACCGGGTCTATACCAGGACTGAACCGGGACTATACCAGGACTGAACCAGGTCTATACCAGGACTGAACCGGGTAACAGGACTGAACCGGGTCTATACCAGGACTAAACCGGGACTATACCAGGACTGAACCGGGACTATACCAGGACTGAACCAGGTCTATAACAGGATTGAACCAGGACTATACCAGGACTGAACCAGGTCTATACCAGGACTGAACCGGGTCTACCAGGACTGAACCGGGTCTATACCAGGACTGAACCGGGACTATACCAGGACTGAACCGGGTCTATACCAGGACTGAACCGGGACTATACCAGGACTGAACCGGGACTATACCAGGACTGAACCGGGTCTATACCAGGACTGAACCGGGACTATACCAGGACTGAACCGGGTCTACCAGGACTGAACCGGGTCTATACCAGGACTGAACCGGGACTATACCAGGACTGAACCGGGTCTATACCAGGACTGAACCGGGACTATAACAGGACTGAACCGGGTCTATACCAGGACTAAACCGGGACTATACCAGGACTGAACCAGGACTATACCAGGACTGAACCAGGTCTATAACAGGATTGAACCAGGACTATACCAGGACTGAACCAGGTCTATACTAGGACTGAACCAGGTCTATACCAGGACTGAATCGGGACTATACCAGGACTGAACCAGGACTATACCAGGACTGAACCAGGTCTATACTAGGACTGAACCAGGTCTATAACAGGATTGAACCAGGACTATACCAGGACTGAACCGGGTCTATACCAGGACTGAACCGGGACTATACCAGGACTGAACCAGGTCTATACCTCTATACATTCAGCCCTATTCCCAAGTCTTCTCAAGTCAAGTCGAGTCCCAAGTCTTAGTCGGTTTTATCAAGTCAAGTATCAAGTTCTAAAAATAGTGACTTAAGTCTGACATGAGCCGAAGCCACAACTTGTAAATCTCCACCTCTGGTCTCGAGTGTCGTCCGTTTATTTCGCTTAATGCACCTTATAATCCGGTGCGCCTTATAGTTCGAAAAATACGGTACTAAAAACTCACCCATCGTCCTTTTTCCACCACAAAACCATAAGAAAACTGCGTAGTCACGTCTTAAGCAGTTACATATTGATACTAAAGTGTTCGAAAAAGCTTTATGGGTATTTTTAGGCTTTTAGGAGATTTAAGGGTTCATGTAGAACACCCCTAGTGCGATGTCACCACAAAGAATGAAAAGTTTCTATCTAAAGAAGCAAAATCAAACCAGGTGGTAAACATGGACAACATTACATCAGCCCGTTGATGCTTCCTCTCGAGAATAAGAGGTCTAATTACTTTAAAGGGATAGTTCAGGTTTTTTGACATGAATCTGTGTGTCATCCCCGTCAGCAGTGTGATGCATCCACACTGACTTTACCTCCGAAAGCGTCCGGTGAGCCGAGATACTGGCCGGTTTTGGTGCTGAGGAAAGTAGTTCGGCAAGTTGTCTGGGGACAGTCTAATAAAGCGTTTTTCTTCTCAAAACAACATGTGTTCAAAAGAGTGATACATTTGCACCACAAAACCTCCGTCCTCTGAAAAAGTCAGACCTCATAATCGCTTGGCGCTATTTTCTCTCCGTACGTATCACTGCGCACGGCCGCCAGGTGACAGCAGCGCCTATTTCACTTTGTTTACTGCTCGGAATGTCAGCAACAACATGTCTGATTACGACACCGATGATGAAGAAATTGATTTTAGCACAGAGCTGATGGGAGATCTGTTTGAACCCGAATATACGTCTGTTACAGGAAAACGGTGAAATTTGTGCAGAGATTCAGACAGACTTTTGTTGTTACAGCCCGGAAAATCGCAAGTTCGCACCATTTTTTAGATACATAGTTATGTATCTTATACAAGCTTATATACCTATCACGCTAGCTCTGACATTAGGTCTCTCGCGTCGCGACGTCACCGGTCTCAACAAGTAAACACCGCCGAACAACTGAAGAAAATGATGGATCCGTGCGCGGAGTGATACGTACGGAGAGAAAATAGCGCCAAGTGATTATGAGGTCTGACTTTTTAGAGGACGATGGTTTTGTGGTGCAAATGTATCACTCTTTTTAACACATGTTGTTTTGAGAAGAAAAACGCTTTATTAGACTGTCCCCAGACAACTTGCCGAACTACTTTCCTCAGCACCAAAACCGGCCAGTATCTCGGCTCACCGGACGCTTTCGGAGGTAAAGTCAGTGTAGATGCGCCACACTGCTCACAAGGATGCCATACAGATTCATGTCAAAAAACCTGAACTATCCCTTTAAGAGAAAGAACATGAGGAGTTCAACAGAGTCAATGAACTGAAGGGACTAAATTAAGAGAGTGATATAAGGACCGACGAGCGGCTCCACTGACCCACTAACCTAAACTCAAATGTCAATGTCAACACCGAGGAATGGACTTGATACTCGGCTCAAGATCATTGTAAAGCTTCAGGAAAGGTTCATTTCTGTCCTGTGAACGGGACTTTTTCAGCATCAATACCTGCAAAAAATGAGGATCTAGTTTCGATAACATTCTGAAAATCCTGATGACTCACAGGGACAGGGAGTTTAGAGCTTTAAACTTTCAGAGACCAGATGCTAACAGCGCACTTTCTGATTCTCTGTCAATAATACACCATTGTTCCTGGTTTAACGTCCGGTTTAGGCCTGGTTTAGACCTGGTTTAGACCTGGTTTAGACCTGGTTTAGGCCTAGGTTAGACCTGGGTTAGAACTGTGTTAGAGCTGATTTAGACCTTAATTAGATCTGGTTTAAGTCCTAGTTTAAGTCCTGGTTTAGACTTGGGTTAGACCTGGGTTAGAACTGGTTTACACCTGATTTAGACCTGAATGATACCTGATTTAAATCATGGTTTAGATCTGGTTTAGTCCTTGTTTAGACCTGAATTAGACCTGGTTTAAGCCCAAGTTTAAGTCCTGGTTTAGATCTGGTTCAGTCCTGGTTTAGACCTGAATTAGACCTCGTTTAAGACCAAGTTTAAGTCCTGGTTTAAGTCCTGGTTTAGACCTGGTTTAGCCTAGTTTAGACCTGGTTTAGACCTGGTTTAGACCTGGTTTAGACCTGGTTTGGACCTGGTTTAGACCTGGTTTAGACCTGGTTTAGACCTGGTTTAGACTTGGTTTAGTCCTAGTTTAGACCTGGTTTGGACCTAGTTTAGTCCTAGTTTAGACCTGGTTTAGACCTGGTTTTAGGTTTAGACCTGGTTTAGTCCTGGTTTAGACCTGGTTTAGACCTGGTTTAGACCTGGTTTAGACCTGGTTTAGACCTGGTTTAGACCTGGTTTAGACCTGGTTTAGACCTGGTTTAGACCTGGTTTAGACCTGGTTTAGACCTGGTTTAGTCCTAGTTTAGACCTGGTTTGGACCTAGTTTAGTCCTAGTTTAGACCTGGTTTAGACCTGGTTTAGACCTGGTTTGGACCTGGTTTAGAGTCCTGGTTTAGACCTGGTTTGGACCTGGTTTAGACCTGGTTTAGACCAACAATGCGAATACTTTCAGTCACTGTGTTAGAGTTTGCTGGATAAAAGTTGATATTTCTGTTAAATAAATGTAAAGTTTTATAAAAGGTAAAATGTCAAAGATTTCAGAGCAAAAATATGACGTTAGACAAAAGTCCAAAACTGTCTCTTTAACATTTGAGGTGATGTACAAACTTATTCTTGTCTATAGTTCTAAAATAACACTTAGTCTTTAAAAGTTCACTATGAAAGTTTGTTATGATTAAATGTAAAACAGAACAGAGTAATTTTGAGCTCAAGAGCTGCTTATACAATCCATCTGTACTGGGACGAGACTCATTTTATCACATATATGCGGGAAAACATTGGGCATGGGGCTTTTAAGTGGCTTCAATTGTTCATAATCAGGTCAAGAGCTCTTCTCTGGAGCATTAAAGCACAGATCTGTGAGCTTCATGCACAGGAAGAACAGTAACATCAGGATAAAAGTCAAACGCTCTCCACAAAACCTCCAAATATTTGGTCCTGATGTACGAGCTGGACTAAGAAACATTTCCTCTGAGGGGCCGGTTTCCGTGGGGATATTACTGCATGACCTGAAGTTCTGGTTTAGACCTGGATTAGACCTGGTTTAAGTCCTGGTTTAGAGACCTGGTTAGACCTGGTTTAACCCTGGTTTAGACCTGGTTTAGACCTGAATTAGACCTGGTTTAAGTTCTGGTTTAAGCCTGGTGTAGTCCTGGTTTAGACCTGGTTTAGTCTTGGTTTAGACCTGGGTTAGATCTGGTGTAGACCTGGTTTAGTCCTGGTTTTAGTCCTGGTTTAGACCTGGTTTAGTCCTGGTTTAAGTTCTGGTTTAAGCCTGGTGTAGTCCTGGTTTAGTCTTGGTTTAGTCTTGTTTAGTCTTGGTTTAGACCTGGGTTAGATCTGGTTTTGGTTTAGTCCTGGTTTTAGTCCTGGTTTAGTCCTGGTTTTAGTCCTGGTTTAGTCCTGGTTTAGTCCTGGTTTTAGTCCTGGTTTAGACCTGGTTTAGTCCTGGTTTAGTCCTGGTTTAGGTCCTGGTTTAGTCCTGGTTTTAGTCCTGGTTTAGACCTGGTTTAGTCCTGGTTTAGTCCTGGTTTTAGTCCTGGTTTTAGTCCTGGTTTAGACCTGGTTTAGTCCTGGTTTAATCCTGGTTTGGTCCTGGTTTAGTCCTGGTTTTAGTCCTGGTTTTAGACCTGGTTTAGTCCTGGTTTTAGTCCTGGTTTAGTCCTGGTTTAGTCCTGGTTTAGACCTGGTTTAGTCCTGGTTTAGTCCTGGTTTAGGTCCTGGTTTAGTCCTGGTTTTAGTCCTGGTTTAGTCCTGGTTTAGTCCTGGTTTAATCCTGGTTTGGTCCTGGTTTAGTCCTGGTTTTAGTCCTGGTTTAGACCTGGTTTAGTCCTGGTTTAGTCCTGGTTTAGTCCTGGTTTGGTCCTGGTTTAGTCCTGGTTTAATCCTGGTTTGGTCCTGGTTTAGACCTGGTTTAGTCCTGGTTTAGTCCAATCAGCTCAAGGACGCCCGTTTCTCCACAGACGCGGCGCTGCTGTTCACCGGGGGGGGGGGGGGGACCTATATGTTTCGGCGGCGCGCAGACGTCTCCCTCCACCAGGTGCCTATTTACTTGCGCTCAAATGAACGTGTTACGGCGCCGGTGCGAATCCCCCCGACTTCTTTATTACAGCTCTTATGTCACTAACTGTGCACAACTGAAAAGTCGGATAAGTGGTTATTTCTGCGGATAAAAGCGGCGCGAGGTGACGTATGGAAATGTGGAGAGTGCGCTGAAACGAGGACGTTCCACTGAAAGGTTTTTCTCTCGATGGATAAATTAAAGTTACGTAAATAAATACAGGTGGAGAATGTAGAGAAAAAAAAAGAAGAATTTGATTTAAAAAACAAAAAAAGGAGCCAGTCAGTACAGATGTAACGATATTCTAATCTCTCGGTGTGACATTTTCTCCTATTTCCTGGTTTTACTCCTGGTTTAGTCCTGGTTTAGACCTGGTTTTGGTTCTGGTTTAGTCCTGGTTTAGTCCTGGTTAAGACCTGATTTTAGCCCTGATTTTAGTCCTGGTTTAGTTCTGATTTAGTCTTGATTTTAGTCCTGGTTATAGTTCTGGTTTAGTCCTAGTTTTAGTTGTGGTTTAAGTTCTGGTTTAGTCCTGTTTAGTTTAGTCTGGTTTAGTTCTGGTTTAGCTCTGGGTTAGTCCTGGTTTTAGTCCTGGTTTTAGTCCTGGTTTTAGTTCTGGTTTAGTCCTGTTTTTAGTTCTGGTTTAGTCCTGGTTTTAGTTCTGGTTTAGTCCTGGTTTTAGTTCTGGTTTAGTCCTGGTTTTAGTCTGGTTTAGTCCTGTTTTAGTTTGGTTTAGTCTGGTTTAGTCTGGTTTTAGTCCTGGTTTTAGTTTTTAGTCCTGGTTTAGTTTTAGTCCTGGTTTAGTTCTAGTTTTGTTCTGGGTTTGGTTCTAGTCTAGTCCTGGGTTAGTCCTTGTTTAGTCCTGATTTAGTCTTGATTTTAGTCCTGGTTTAGTCCTGGCTTTAGTTTTGGTTTAGTCCTGGTTTCATCCTGGTTTTAGTCCTGGTTTTAGTTCTGGTTTAGTTCTGGTTTTAGTCCTGATTTAATCCTGGTTTTAGTCCTGGTTTAGTCTGATTTAATCCTGGTTTTAGTCCTGGTTTAATCCTGGTTTTAGTCCTGGTTTTAGTCCTGATTTAATCCTGGTTTTAGTCCTGGTTTAATCCTGGTTTTAGTCCTGATTTAATCCTGGTTTTAGTCCTGGTTTAATCCTGGTTTTAGTCCTGGTTTTAGTCCTGATTTAATCCTGGTTTTAGTCCTGGTTTAATCCTGGTTTTAGTCCTGGTTTAGTCCTGGTTTAGTCCTGGTTTTAGTCCTGGTTTTAGTCCTGGTTTAGTCCTGGTTTAGTGCACAGGTTGGAGACCAGGTTACAGGTCAGATCTGTGGACTGATGATTTAACTTTAACTGTTTTATTGTAGATGTTTTGTCCTGGTTTATGGGTCAGATTTCTGTCATTACAGCAACTGTCCACATGAAACTAAAACCGACACAAAGTTCAATGTCTGAGTCAGAAAATTAAAAAAATCCACAAAAGCCTCAAAAAGTATCAACATTATTCAGCCTCAAAGATGTGATCATTGTAAATTTAACGGACTTTAAAGCACAATATTAATACAGTATGACACGTTTGCAGTGTCTCTAACAAATAATGAGAAGGTTCAATATTTGTGGATCATAAATTTGACATTTCTTCTAAAAACAGTGAAGTTAAACTTTCCCCTGTATCTAAAATCATGTCATAAAAATAGACCAACACAAAACAACTGAATCACAACAAACCAGGAGGAGTGTAACGGTACATGTCGTCATGTCGACCGTTTCAGTGCGGGACATTCGGTGCAGAGCTGTGCACGAGTGAGTCTGAACTATTTGTGTGTCTTTATATTCCACCACGACATGTGCAGCTACACAGAGACTCGACTCTTTAATATTCACAAGGAACTCGTCCGTGATTGGAGCAGTGTTTCCCGCGGCGTTTTAGAGTTAAAGGTTGTACAGAGGATTTTTTAAGGGAAGCGAAATACAGCGACCGTCCTTTTTCAAATGTTGTGCATGTTTCAGTAGGAACATCTCCTCCTCCCGCCTCTTTACTCTAGAAATCACATTTGTTTACATCCAGTGCATGTTCAGAATTACTGTTGAAGTGACCTGCCTAGAAATATTTTAGCGACCGACGCGTCAGTTTTTAGACCCTTCGGACTTTCTTTTGCGGCGAACTGGTCGTTGGATTCTCGTCCGCCATCGCAACAAACTTTGTGCGAAATTGCAAGGAAGCTACAGTTTGAAAAAGCCTCAAAGAACCGCTGCATAAACCACGTAATCCCCGAGCGCCGACGAGTCAGTTACACTAAAAATGTAGGGAGTTTGACTGACAACCTAACAGCCAATAGAAAAAGAGGGAGCCTCGTTTTCTATTGGCTGATGTTTATCTTTCCTCACTACGTCCACAGTTGATAGATTTTCATACTTTCTTTTTTTTTCGATCATCATAATTACAAGGCTGCTGCGTCTCTGTAACGGTATTTTAAACTTTCAATGACAATTTTAAACAAAAAAAAAAATCCTCCATACAACCTTTAAGGCACCGCCTTGACAACAACTGCCCCCCCGCTGTGACGACATCCATCTGAACCTCACAAAACTACAGTCGTTTACTTTTAAAAAGTTTTGTTTACTGTTTACAAGGAATATATTTTTTATAATATTTAATATATATGTTGGTTATTTGAGAATATTTTATTTAACTTATTAGTTTTGCCAAGCAGCACTTGTACTTATTTTATTTTCACATTTGTAAAATGTTAAAACAAATAGTTGGTTTAATGAAAATATAAATAAACAACAAGAAAATGGTTTTGCATTTTGTTCCCAAACTGAACCGAAAATGAACTGAACCGTGACCTCAAAACCGAGGGACGTTTCTCTACAACAAAATAACTCCATGTCTCGAGCTAAAGGTGCATTGTGTAACTTTTCAGGTGGAAGGTTCATCAAAAGCTTTTCTCCATGGAGATATTATTGCTTTGTCTGGAATGTTTCACAGTATGGCATTAAACCTTTCTATTTTCATGGAGACCAAAACAGACGAGGTTACAGGTCAGATCTGTGGAGAGGCGACGCTGCTCACAGTCAGAATGTCTGTTTTTCTTGGTATTTTTGAGCTATAAAACCGCCTGTAATTGAATAAAATCATAAAGCAGAGCTGTTTAATGTCACACTGTGGAACATTCCAGGCTGAGCAATGAAGTATCCATAGAAACAAACAGGTGAACCCCCAGATCCACAGAAGTTTCACAGTTCAGCTTCAGCCGTGAGAGGAGTTTGACACAGTTCGGCGTCACACGGTGGATTAACGCGAGTGCACTTACCAGCCCGTCACAGTTGCTAATGGCGACGGTGGCTCGGGGCATGTCGCTCACGTCTCCGGTGAACACGCAATCTCCGTGAATCCGCTCTTTGGACTTTTCCTCAAAATCCTCCTGAAATTCCACAAACGCTCCGGGCGCCACAAGCCTCCTGTTGGCGCGGAGACGCAGGTGCAGCTCCTGGCCAAAAACGGTGACATTGAAGAAGAGGTGAGAAGAAGAAGAAGAAGAAGAAGAAGAGAGCGGACGGCTGAGGAGGAGGAGGTGAAGAGGAAGAAGAATCGTGGAGGTCTCTGGGTACTCTCCTCCGCTGGGCGCCTTCGGAGTTGGGGTGAAACGCCGGGTCGGGGCTGGGGTCGCTGGACGAAACCACGTGGGAGAGATAGCGCCCTCTGTAGTCGGTGCTGAAGGGAACCATGAGACCGAACTCACTCAACTTTCCAGAGAGTTTTTCTACAAAAGAGACAAAAAATGTGTTACAGGGTTCACACTTTTTTTCACTGACAAAATTTCCAAACTTTTCCATTACTTTTTCAGGAGTTAAAGTGAATTTTCCATGACTTTACAGCACCTACATGTGTAGAATTGATCAGACTCTTTCCACTCACCTTATGGTTTGGTTTTATAGTTTTTTTTTAATATTCAAAATCCTGTCAGTGTTGTGCAAGTTCACACTTTTCAAGAATTATTTCAATGTTCAGTTTTATTTTATTTTTAGGTGAGATATGTAAATGAAAGGCTCAACTTAAACATAAATTAAATAAATTAAAAACTCAAAAGGGCTTATATTAAAGCCTCCACCTTATGAATCCATTAAAAATTGAACATTATCGCTGTGCATAAAAAATATATGTATAAAATTTAGGGCTGGGCAAAAATAAAAAATATTAATTGCATTAATCGCATGAGTTCCGAGATTAATCGCATGTTATACGCAAAACCAATTAATGAATTAAAAAGTAGCGTATAGTGCACTTTGATTTGAAATGTAAATGAAAGAGTCAAATATTTGTTGTGTAAACAGTATTTCTTTCAGAGCTGAACCTCAGAGACTTCGATGTTTTCTGAAAGCTCAAGAAAAAATATTGAATGAATTTTTGTACTATTAATATATTTGTTCAATATTTTGTATGCAGTGAGTAATAAACACGACACTAGTAATAATTTCTAGATCGTTGTTATAAAGTTGGACTGATATTTCTTGGGAAACAAAGGGTTAATATAATGAAAAGGAAATGGACCAATCACAGTTTGTCTTCCAGTGGTTTCTGGGTAAATCAGTGACTCCCCCTGCAGCGCTGAACTAAACAAACACCTGCAGGACGTATACAGATGTATATTATTGTTATTATGGTGGCAATAATAATAAAAAATACAAAATAATAAATGAAAAAAATAACACAAATATAATATAAATATTATAAAAATATTAAAATTATGATACAAACTATGAATATTAATACATTTTTGGTAACAATAATAATGGAAACATTAATGGTAATGATGTGTGTGGTTTTGTGTGTTTGTTTTTTTCTTTTTGCTTGTACTATGTCCTGTTCCTGTGCACCTGCTTTTGGTTGATGTGTTTTACTTGAAGGCCACACCCAGGCTCTGTTTTAATTAAGCCCTGATGAAGACCAGTTAAGGTCGAAACATGTCGGCTTTGGCCATTCAAATAAAGCCCTTTTAACTATATTTTTCCTCGTGCGATGTGTTAACTTTTTCTATTGTTTTGGAGTGCTTTTAGTGTTAGAGTTTTGATCCTTTTTTCCAAGAGCGCCCTCTGCTTGCTCCTACTGATTGGAAAACCTGCAGCAAACAGCCACATTTTTGTTCTTTAAACACCTGCAGGACCTTCGGAGGCTGGAACGAAGTTTGAGATTGACAGTTGTCTGAGCCAATCATATTTCATTGGGATCATATCACAAAATCTTCCGGATACTGAAAAAACCCGATCATACCGGGGACACCGATGTGCTGTAAACACACTCACTGAGGGGGGTGTAACGATGTCCAAGTCTCACGATACGATATTGTCACAGTATGAACCTCACGGTACGATATTTCTTGAAATATTGTGGGAAAACTCTCGATATGATGGAGAGGCTCATGTTTAGGGATGTAACAATATCCAAACCTCTCTGTACGATATTTTCATGATGTACATCTCACGGTACGATATTTATTGTGATATTTTGTGGAGGCTAAACAAAACTGTTTATTTTCTATTTTTTCCTCTTAAAATGCCTTGATAAGACTTAATCCAAAGAACTAAGACTTAAACGTGTTAGAACTGTTATTTCTTCTTGTAGTTTGCACTGAAACGGAGCAAAGGATCATGGTCTATGTAGTTCCCTTTTTTTTTTTTTTTTTTTTTTTTTTTTTTTAGGTATTGCTGCACCATCACTCAAACTTAATTTAAAGTTTGTATGGAGGATTTTTTTTTAGTTTCAAATTGTCAATGAAAGTTTAAAATTCCATTACAGAGATGCAGCAGCTTTGTAATTATGATGACCCAAAAAAAAAAAAAAAAAGAAAATCTGTCAACTGTGAACATAGTGAGGCCAGATAAACATCAGCCAATAGAAAACAAGGCTACCTCATTTTCTATTGGCTGTCAGGTTGTCAATCAAACTCCCTACGTTTCTAGTGTAACTGACTCACAGGCGCGCAGGGATTACGTGGTTTATGCAGCGGTTCTTAGAGGATTTTTCAAACTGTAGCTTCCCCGCAGTTTGCACAAAGTTTGTTGAGATTGCGGACGAGAATCGCTCATCAGTTCGCCGCAAAAGAAAGTTACTGAAGTCACTGAAAGAAGAAGAGAAGGGGAAAAGGAGCCAAACTGAGGTGATTCTTGGAGATCTCTTCCAGCGATTGTGCGAATGAAGCGGACAAAGGGTCTAAAAACTGATGTGTCCGTCTCTAAATTATTTCTAGACAGGTCACTTCAGCAGTAATTCTGAAAGCGATTTCTAGAGTAAAGAGGCGGGAGGAGGTGTTTCTACTGAGGCTGTGGAGGAGGAAGGTGGTGTCACGCATGCGCAACATTTAACAAAGGACTGTCGCTGTATTTCTCTTCCCTTAAAAAATCCTCTATACAACCTTTAAGCAAAGAGACTTGGACGCGTAGGAGTCCCTGCTTAGACTTCTGCCCCCACAAACAAAGAAAATAGATGGATGGACTGGATGGACATATTATGATGGTCAACGATATTATTGTTAGAACTTTGACGATACGATATCACGATATTTCAGTTATTGTTACTTCTCTATCAGTCATCTTCAAGGAGCCAGAGCCCAAACGTGGGACTGTGAGGCCGAGACTCCAGTGTTTGTGTCAGACGCAGCCTCGTCTCTTTACACTCCGCACGGCGACCTACATTTGTATTGTCAATTAAAAATGAACGTGATCGACTTAATGATTGATTATTGATTAGTCGACTAATTATCCTCATCCCTACTTCACACTACGTTATAGAGCCCCGACCGATATATTGGCCGGCCGATATTATCGGCCAATATGAGCACCTGGAAGCATATCGGCTATCAGCTTGCTGATATGGGCCGATATTTCACGTGGGCATGTTATACCTCGTTATAAAGCTTAGACTCTCTACATTATGTTAATTTAATCCAATTTACAGACAGATAAATGTCCTAATATGTGGCTCGCATCAGTATTTATCTACGGTGTAATTTGTCTGTGTCTGTGTCGTACTGTCCCTGACAACACACCAGAGTGACGTCACTTCACTCACGTGTGTTTGTTTTACACCCGCAGACGTGCGCAAACACTGAGATTATTTTCTTTTTCAGACAATCGGTTTGAGTCTGGATTAAAAGACATTTATTAGTGCAGACTTGTGATGTTGAGGAGGAGCCTGTGTGAGCGGCGAGTGTTGGAAACATCGACTTTGAAGCTAGTTTAGGTTTGTTAGCGATTAGCTGCTGTAGCTCCCACACATAAACAGGCTGTTTTCTATTGGTCTATTGTAAGTGACTATATTGGCCGTATATTTGTTACTGGACAAGCATTGATATGTAAATAAGATGTGAAATAGACGTGTGAATGATTCACATTTATGCATATAATTAATTCCCGCAGTGCACGTTTTACGGCTAAAGGCTAATAGCGGTAGTTTCTTTTACTAGCTAGGAGTTATGGTCGGCCGATCGAAGCGGCTCTTAAATCCGCTCTTTGAAGCGAACGACGGAGCCTGCTTCTTATTGGAGCCGGTTTTCTCTTTTTCTCACTTTTTCTCTTCAAGCCGCATGTCGACCCGTAGTTTGACAGCAGCAGCGGCTGAAAACGAAACTTTCAGAAATCGTGTGCATAAGATAAAAAAAGCATATTTTGGCTGCAGTTCAGCATAAAATGAATAAAGCAGGACTAATCTTGGTCTTGCGAGAGAGAAGAGACTGAGTCCCGACACTCAGTCCTGGTTCAGTTTGGTTTAGTCCTGTTTTTACACATGGTTTTATATCTGTTTTTAGTCCTGGTTTAGTCCTTTTTCAGTCCTGGTTCAGTTTCTGCATTAGACCTGCTTGCAACAAAAGCAATCTCTAGAGTCGCTTGGGGCCGAAAGAGCCAGCTGCTTTAGTGAGCTGAGCCAAAAGAGCCGGTTCTCCAAAAAAAAAAAAAATGGAATCCATCACTAGTAGCTAGAATGTGATGCAAAAATGCCATTAGGCCAATTTACTGTATGTAAATATGATGTAAAGAGTCAAAATAACAATAAATGTTGCCAAATAAACCCAATTTAGAATCCACTAGAGCCAAACTAAGTTTTTTTTTAAACAATTCAAGATTTACAGTGAATTTTTACTCACTAAATATATCGGTGATTATAATCGGCTATCGGCAGCTCCAACTCCCATTATATTGGTTCATATCGGCACAACAAATCCATATCGGTGGGGCTCTATACTACGTTACCCAAGATGCACTGCACACACAAGCGCTCTGTGGTGAGGCGGTGCAGTTTTCGAGTGGAGGAGCCCTGGTCACTCGACTCATCAGGTGAAAACAAAGTCTGACGTTTAATTGAACTCAACAGTGACGTACGTCGTTCATCTCACATAATCTGAACAAAATAACGATCAAGTTCCTGATATAAATGTGTTGTGTCCAGTTTAAAGTTCAATGAAGGCGTTGTTTTAAACTCACACAACGCTCACTGTCAGTGCGTTTACTGTCGTCTCTTTTAAACAAAAAGTTCAGACGTTTGGAAATAATCATATAGTCGAATGATAATTTAACAGAACGCTGTAGTTGTGTGAAAGAGAATCACTTTCACACAGCACTAACGCACATGGCAACTTGGTGCAAGATCTGAACGAGCTTTAAAAGTGATCAGTAAAATCTCAAAATCAATTCTAACACACACACAGGCAGCAGTAGTATTTCTGTTATTGACAAAGCACTGAGAAACAGAGAAACACAGAAATGAAACAAATATACTTTGAACATGAACTGGTTCTTTCAACTGGTTTAGTGCTGGGAATTATTACTGTTTAATTTGGGTTTAATTTTGGTTTAGTTCAGATTTATTCCTGGGATAGTCCTAAATTAGTCCTGGTTTAGTCCTAGTTTAGTCCTGGTTTAGTTCTGGTTTAGATCTGGTTTAGTCCTGGTTTAATCCTTGTTTAGTGCTGGTTTAGTCCTAGTTTAATCCTGTTTAAGATGTTGTTTAGTCCTGGTTTAGTCCTAGTTTAGTCCTGGTTTAGTCCTGGTTTAGTTCTGGTTTAGTTCTGGTTTAGATCTGGTTTAGTCCTGGTTTAATCCTTGTTTAGTGCTGGTTTAGTCCTAGTTTAATCCTGTTTAAGATGTTGTTTAGTCCTGGTTTAGTCCTAGTTTAGTCCTGGTTTAGTTCTGGTTTAGTTCTGGTTTAGATCTGGTTTAGTCCTGGTTTAATCCTTGTTTAGTGCTATTTCACTCCTGGTTTCATCCTGGGTTCGTCCTGGTTTAGTTCTAGTTTAGACCTAGTTTAATCCTGTTTAAGATGTTGTTTAGTCCTGGTTTAGTCCTAGTTTAGTCCTGGTTTAGTCCTGGTTTAGTCCTGGTTTCATCCTGGTTTTGTCCTGGTTAAGATATTTAGTCCTGGTTTAGTCCTAGTTTAAACCTGGTTTGTTTAGACCTGGTTTAGTCCTAGTTTAGTCCTAGTTTACTCCTGGTTCATCTGGTTAGTTCCTGGTTTAGTCCTGGTTTAATCCTTGTTTAGTGCTATTTCACTCCTGGTTTCATCCTGGTTCGTCCTGGTTTAGTTTAGTTTAGTCCTGGTTTAATCCTGTTTAAGATGTTGTTAGTCCTGGTTTAGTCCTAGTTTAGTCCTGGTTTAGTCCTGGTTTAAGTCCTGGTGTAGTCCTGGTTCAGTCCTAGTTTAGTCCTGGTTTAAGTCCTGGTTAAGTCCTGGTTTAGTCCTGGTTAAGATGTGGTTTAGTTTTTGACGAGAAAACAACATTATAACACAACTTAAAGCTCTCAAGAGTCAGTCTTGCATAATATAAGGTAAAGTAGGACCTTGTCTTAATTGTTTAATTGTTACGGCTGATTACAAAACACAACACGCTCAATTATTGTATAAAAATGTACGATTACAGGAGCTGTCGCCGCCTCCTCCTCCCACGACCAGCTCAAAAACTCTGAACACAGGTGTCAGATCCACAGTAATCCCATTAAACCGGGTCAGAACCGGGTCAGAACCGGGTCAGAACCGGGTCAGAACCGGGTCAGATAAAGAACCGACAATTAAAAGTTAGTCGAGTAAAAGTTGAGTTACTGTTTATATTATGAAATGTTTTATAAAAAGTCAAGATTTCAGTGTAAAAATGTGATGTTAGATAATAGACCTGGTTTAGTCCTGGTTTAGTCCTGGATTAGTTCTGGTTTAGACCTGGTTTAGACTTGGTTTAGTCCTGGATTAGATCTGGTTTAGTCCTGGTTTAGACCTGGTTTAATTCTTGTTCAGACCAAGTTAAAACCTGGTTTAGTCCTGGTTTAGTCCTGGGTTAGACCTGGTTTAGTCCTGGTTTAGTCCTGGTTTAGACCTGGTTTAGTCCTGGTTTTAGTCCTCGTTTAGACCTGGTTTAGTCCTGGTTTAGATCTGGTTTAGTCCTGGTTTAGTCCTGGTTTAGTCCTGGTTTAGACCTGGTTTAGTCCTGGTTTAGTCCTGGTTTAGTCCTGGTTTAGTCCTGGGTTAGTCCTGGTTTTAGTCCAGGTTTAGTCCTGGTTTAGACCTGGTTTAGTCCTGGTTTAGTCCTGGTTCAGTCCTGGTTCAGTCCTGGGTTAGACCTGGTTTAGTCCTGGTTTAGTCCTGGGTTAGACCTGGTTTAGTCCTGGTTTAGTCCTGGTTTATCCTGTTTATCTGATTGTCTCCATGGAGATTATATTTTAATTTTAATTTATCTCGATGAACACCGGGAGTTACAGGTCAGATCTGTGGAGAGGCGACTCCACTCACAGTCAGAATTCTGAGCATTTAAAAACACCAGTAATTGAATAAATGAAGACAGACAAGTCTAATGCCAAACTGCGGAAGAAATAACATCTCCATGGAGACAAGCAGGTGAGAAGATCATCCACAAAGTTCCACAGTGTTTCTTTAACGCAGAAGGACAAGAGGTTTAGACCAAAGTCACAGACGCCAACTGGAAAAGATCATTTTCTCTTTGTCTGAACCGAGGAGATAAAGACTAAACCAGGACTAAACCTGGACTAAACCTGGACTAAACCAGGACTAAACCTGGACTAAACCAGGACTAAACCTGGACTAAACCTGGACTAAACCTGGACTAAACCAGGACTAAACCTGGACTAAACCAGGACTAAACCTGGACTAAACCTGGACTAAACCAGGACTAAACCTGGACTAAACCAGGACTAAACCTGGACTAAACCAGGACTAAACCTGGACTAAACCAGGACTAAACCTAAACCAGGACTAAACCAGGACTAAACCAGGGACTAAACCAGGACTAAACCAGGACTAAACCTGGACTAAACCAGGACTAAACCTGGACTAAACCTGGACTAAACACCAGGACTAAACCTGGACTAAACCTGGACTAAACCAGGACTAAACCTGGACTAAACCTGGACTAAACCTGGACTAAACCTGGACTAAACCTGGACTAAACCTGGACTAAACTGGACTAAACCTAAACCTGGACTAAACCTGGAGGACTAATAAACCTGGACTAGGACTAAACCAGGACTAAACCACAGGACTAAACCAGGATAAATATAATATATTATAAGTTGTTTAATATTACTTTTTAATGTTCATTTAATTTCATTTGACAGATCAGTTGCTTTGTAAACGTGACCAAACTGAAAGTTAATGAAAGTTTTGCATAACTCACATTAACAAAGCAAATCCATCCTAAAAAACATCCACAATTTACCAGTTTAACACACAACTCCTTTGTGACTCATCTGTCAAAACCCAATCAAATAAACCAGTGTGGTCCAGTTAGTGGAACACAAAGTTCAAACCAGGGACTAGTCCAGGTTTAGTCCTGATTTAGTCCTAGTTTAATCCAGGTTTAGATCTGGTTTAGACCTGGTTGTTTAGTCCAGGTTTAGTCCTGGTTTAGTCCTGGTTTGTCTGGTTTAATCCTGGTTTAGCTCTGGTTTAGTCCTGGTTTGGTTCTGGTTTAATCCTGGTTTAGCTCTGGTTTAGTCCTGGTTTGGTTCTGGTTTAGTCCTGGTTTAGTCCAGGTTTAGTCCTGGTTTAGTCCTGGTTTAGACCTGGTTTAGTTCTGGTTTAATCCTGGTTTAGCTCTGGTTTAGTCCTGCTTTGGTCCTAGTTTAATCCTGGTTTAGACCAAGTTAAGACCTGGTTTAGTCCTGGTTCAAGTCTAATTTAGTCCTGGTTTAGTCCTGGTTTAGACCTGGTTTAGTCCTGGTTTAGACCCCACTTAGTCCTGATTTAGTTCTAGTTTAGTCCTGGTTTGGTCCTGCTTTGGTCCTAGTTTAGTCTAGGTTTAGACCAAGTTAAGACCTGGTTTAGTCCAGGTTTAGTCCTGGTTTAGACCTGGTTCAGGTCTAATTTAGTCCTGGTTTAGTCCTAGTTTAGTCCTGGTTTAGTTCTGGTTCAGGTCTAATTTAGTCCTAGTTTAGTCCTGGTTTAGTCCTGGTTTAGTCCTGGTTTAGTCCTGGTTTAGTCCTAGTTTAGTCCTAGTTTAGTCCTGGTTTAGTCCTGGTTTAGTCCTGGTTCAGGTCTAATTTAGTCCTAGTTTAGTCCTGGTTTAGTCCTGGTTTAGTCCTGGTTTAGTCCTGGTTTAGACCTGGTTTAGTCCTGTTTTAGTCCTGGTTTAGACCTGGTTTAGTCCTAGTTTAGTCCTGGTTTAGTCTAATTTATCTGTTAAATCACAGTAACAAACTAAATCGAATCAAACTAAATGTGTTAAAAATCACAAAAACCTCCAGAGTTTAAACTTTGAACTCTTCTCTTTTACATCTCATGTGTCAGATAAACCCGTCCTGGTCCTGGTCCTGGTCCTGGTCCTGGTCCTGGTCCTGTCGTACACAAAGTTCACATCGGGGACTATTGATCCGCGTGGCCCGCAGCTACCAGCCCGTGTCAGGTCCATCGATGTGAACAGGCTCCGTTTGTCCCACCACAAAGCCCGTCTATGCGAGCACCGAGCAGCACAATGCAGCCCCGCTCCAGCGTGCGTCCGTGGAGCGTACGCAGCTATTTTAATACTTACCATGTGTTTCTACGGCCGCTATCCGATGCAAAACGAGACAAAAGCACCAAAGCGGCAAGTAGAGCCAATCCATCGCGTGAAACGTCCGTGCCAAAACGCGTCAAGCGGCCAGAAACGTCGTCCAAAAGTCGCAAAGTTAATGGAAAAGTTAAACGAAAAAGCCGGGCATTTTTGTTGTTTTTTTTTTTGGTTTGCTTTTAAGTCCAAGAAAAGTAACAGGGGTTCCTTTTGGGTTTTTTTTTTTTTATTTTTGTCCCAATGTGTGCATGGTTAAGTCCTGGTTTAGTTCTTCTTAAGTTTAGGTTGAGTTTGGTGCTGGTGGACGCCGAAAAACTGCGCGGAACAAAACAAAAACGCCAAACGAAACTTCATCCATTTACGGGGGGAGTTGAAAACGCGTGTCTCGGTGGAGTTTGGTGGGTTTCCCGTGCGCTTTCGGGGGTTTTTTTTGGGGAGGACTTTTTGGAGGAGAAGTTGCCCGAGGTTTGCAGCAGCGGTGAGGGGGGAACAGCTGTCATCCAGAGGCTTCGCTCCGCTCGCTGCGCGCTGGAGCCGAGAACTGCCCCCAGCTCCGCTCAGCCGCCGGTCAAGTTTGGAGAGAGACGGGCCCGGGCAGGGGGAGTGAACCACGCGCACGTCCAGGGCCGTGCGCACGAGCACGAGCCTGGGACGGGTCAGGAAGTTGGTCCCTGGTTTAGTCTAACCCCCCCCCCCCGCCCGCTCCCCGTTTGAGACCTGGTTTAGTCCAAGTTTACAGATGGTTTAGTTTGTGTTTGGTTTTATTCCAAGTTTTAGTCCCATTGTGGTTTATTCCTGTTTAGTCCGGGTTTAATCCTGGTTTAGACCTGGTTTAGTCCCAGTTTAGTCCCAGTTTAGTCCTGGTTTAATCCTGGTTTAGACCTAGTTTAGTCCTGGTTTAGCTCTGGTTTAGTCCTGGTTTAGCTCTGGTTTAGTCCTGGTTTAGACCTGGTTTAGTCCCAGTTTAGTCCTGGTTTAATCCTGGTTTAGACCTGGTTTAGTCCCAGTTTAGTCCTGGTTTAATCCTGGTTTAGACCTAGTTTAGTCCTGGTTTAGCTCTGGTTTAGTCCTGGTTTAGCTCTGGTTTAGTCCTGGTTTAGACCTGGTTTGTCCCAGTTTAGTCCTGGTTTAATCCTGGTTTAGACCTGGTTTAGTTTAGTCTGGTTTAATCCTGGTTTAGACTAGTTTAGTCCTGGTTTAGTCTGGTTTAGTCCTGGTTTAGCCTGGTTTAGGTTTAGTCCTGGTTTAGACCTGGTTTATACCTGGTTTAGTCCTGGTTTAGACCTGGTTTAGTCTGGTTTAGTCCTGGTTTAGACCTGGTTTAGCTCTGGTTTAGTCCTGGTTTAGACCTGGTTTAGCTCTGGTTTAGTCCTGGTTTAGTCCCAGTTTAGTCCTGGTTTAGCTCTGGTTTAGTCCTGGTTTAGTCCCAGTTTAGTCCTGGTTTAGTCCTGGTTTAGCTCTGGTTTAGTCCTGGTTTAATCCTGGTTTAGACCTAGTTTAGTCCTGGTTTAGCTCTGGTTTAGTCCTGGTTTAGTCCTGGTTTATACCTGGTTTAGCTCTGGTTTAGTCCTGGTTTAGTCCTGGTTTAGCTCTGGTTTAGCTCTGGTTTAGTCCTGGTTTAGACCTAGTTTAGACCTAGTTTAGTCCTGGTTTAGCTCTGGTTTAGTCCTGGTTTAGTCCTGGTTTATACCTGGTGTAGCTCTGGTTTAGTCCTGGTTTAGTCCTGGTTTATACCTGGTGTAGCTCTGGTTTAGTCCTGGTTTAGTCCTGGTTTATACCTGGTGTAGCTCTGGTTTAGTCCTGGTTTAGTCCTGGTTTATACCTGGTTTAGCTCTGGTTTAGTCCGTCTTTTGATCGTTACTCCAGGTTTTAGTCCTAGTCTTTCAATCCTGGTACAGTTCACTGTGCACTAGTCCTGGTTTAATCCTGGTTTAGCTCTGGTTTAGTCCTGGTTTAGTCCATTTTTTAGTCGCTAGTCCAGGGCCTAGTCCTAGTCCTTAAATCCGGGTTTGTAGCGCACTGTGCACTGGTCCTGGTTTAGTCCTAGTTTAGTCTGAGTTTAGTCCTGGTTTAGTCCAAGTCTAGAGCTGGTTTAGTCTGTCTTTGGTTTTTACTCCAAGTTCTACTCCCGTTGTAGTTTAATCCTGTTTAAATTTGGTTTAGTCCCGGTTTAGTCCAAGTCTAGAGCTGGTTCAGTCCTGGTTCAGTCCTGGTTCAGTCCTGGTTCAGTCCTGGTTTAGTCCAAATGTAGACCTGGTTAGTCCTATAGTGGTTTAGACCTGGTTAGTCATGACCCAGTCTTGTTTAGACTCGGCTGGAAATTGCAAAGCTCTAATTAAGGTTTGGTCCTGGTTCAGACCCAGTTTGTCTGTTTCAGATCTGGTCAGTCCTGATCCTGGTTTAGACCTGGTTGAGTCCAAGTTTACTCCAGGTTTAGCCCTGTTTTAGCTCTGGTTTAGTCCTGGTTTAGTCCTGGTTAGTCCTTTAGTCCTCAGGTTTAGTCCTGGTTTAGTCCTTAGTCTTTAGTAGTCCTCAGGTTTAGTCCTGGTTTAGTCCTGGTTTAGTCCTTTTAGTCCAGGTTTAGTCCTGGTTTAGTCCTGGGTTTAGTCCTCTGGTTTAGTCCTGTTTTTAGTCCTGGTTTAGTTAGTCCTCACTTTAGTTTACCTGTTAGGTTTAGTCCTCTTTAGGGTTTAGTCCTGGTTTAGTCCTGGTTTAGTCCTCTTCCAGGTTTTAGTTCCAGGTTTTAGTCCTGGTTTAGTCCTGTCCTTAGTCCTTTTAGAGTCCAGGTTTAGTCCTGGTTTAGTCCTGGTTTAGTCTGTTCCTGGTTTTAGTCCTGGTTTAGTCCTGGTTTAGTCCTGGTTTACACTTTTAGAGTCCAGGTTTAGTCCTGGTTTAGTCCTCACTTTTTAGTCCTGGTTTAGTCCTCACTTAGACCAGTTTAGTCCTGGTTTAGTCCTGGTTTCACTTTTAGACCAGGTTTAGTCCTGGTTTAGTCCTCTCACCTTTTAGTCCTCACCAGGTTTAGTCCTGGTTTAGTCCTCACTTAGACCAGGTTTAGTCCAGTCCTGTTTAGTTCTGGTTTAGTCCTCATTTAGACCAGGTTTAGTCCTGGAGTCCTGGTTTAGTCCTCTCTTTAGTCCTGACCTCAGGTTTTAGTCCTGGTTTAGTCCTCACTTAGACCAGGTTTAGTCCTGGTTTAGTCCTCACTTAGACCAGGTTTAGTCCTGGTTTAGTCCTCACTTAGACCAGGTTTAGTCCTGGTTTAGTCCTGGTTTACTTCTGTTTTAGTCCTGGTTTAGTCCTCACTTAGTCCAGGTTTAGTCCTGGTTTAGTCCTCACTTAGACCAGGTTTAGTCCTGGTTTAGTCCTCACTTAGACCAGGTTTAGTCCTGGTTTAGTCCTCACTTAGACCAGGTTTAGTCCTGGTTTAGTCCTGGTTTACTTCTGTTTTAGTCCTGGTTTAGTCCTGGTTTAGTCCTCGCTTAGACCAGGTTTAGTCCTGGTTTAGTCCTCACTTAGACCAGGTTTAGTCCTGGTTTAGTTCTCCTGGTTCCACACAGACTAGACTCGTAGCTGTGGGAGACCTGAGTCAGAGGGAAGCCCTGAAGACTGTGTTTACTCTGGAGCACAAACACATGTCACTGATTACACACACACACACACACACACACACACACACACGCACACACACACACACACACACACACACACACACACACACACACACACACACACACACACACAGGGGGCGCTAGAGAGGGGCCTGGACTCCGTATAAAGAGACAGAGATGAAATACTCACATAAATAAACATACAAATACAAATACAAACCGTCCTGGAAATCCTCAACCTTCAATTAAAAGTCGATCTCACTCAACTCTAACCCGCTCGGACTTTTTAACTTGTGATTTGTGGGACCAATATAGCTTTCAGATTTGGCAATAAACAATTCAAAACATCTCGGTTGTGTTTTGATTGGTCCAGAGTCCTCAAAATGGCGCCCTTAAAAGGAAAAGGTCATGTTACTGAAGCCTTTTAAACTCTCAAGGCATTTCTGAACTCAAATGTCGCGTGTTTAAGGTCAATCTGTGTGTCATTCGTACATTTGTTTTGCGAAATAAAACCAAAAATAAGAAAAGGAAAAAGCAGTTATTTTCTTCGTTATTTGTCTTGAAAACCAAAAAGAAAAAACAGATAATGATTTGTTTTTTCAGTTTTCGATTTTGTGTTTAAATGAAAAATGGAAAAAAAATAGATAATGTCCGTTTACCGTTTCATCCAATATTGACCCTTATGGACTGAACCAGGATTGAACCAGGACTGAACCAGGACTGAACCAGGACTAAACCAGGACTGAACCAGGATTGAACCAGGACTGAACCAGGATTGAACCAGGACTGAACCAGGATTGAACCAGGACTGAACCAGGACTGAACCAGGATTGAACCAGGATTGAACCAGGATTGAACCAGGACTGAACCAGGATTGAACCAGGACTGAACCAGGACTGAACCAGGACTGAACTAGGACTGAACCAGGACTGAACCAGGACTGAACCAGGACTAAACCAGGACTGAACCAGGATTGAACCAGGACTGAACCAGGACTGAACCAGGACTGAACCAGGATTGAACTGAACCAGGATTGAACCAGGACTGAACCAGGACTGAACCAGGATTGAACCAGGACTGAACCAGGACTGAACCAGGACTGAACCAGGATTGAACCAGGACTGAACCAGGATTGAACCAGGACTGAACCAGGATTGAACCAGACTGAACCAGGACTGAACCAGGATTGAACCAGGACTGAACCAGGATTGAACCAGGACTTGAACCAGGACTGAACCAGGACTGAACCAGGACTGAACCAGGACTGAACCAGGACTGAACCAGGACTGAACCAGGATGAAACCAAGGACTGAACCAGGACTGAACCAGGACTGAACCAGGACTGAACCAGGACTGAGTGTCTGGATGGGCCCGGAGGTGCGCCCGTGTAGACCGTCAGGTGACCGCAGGCGAAAGGACCGGAACAGAACTCCGCGCCCCATGGAGCTAAATCAGCTCCACGGGCTCTGGGTCCCGTCTCTCTCTCTCCCAAGTCCAAGATTAGTCTTGGTTTAGACCTGGTTTAGTCCTAGTTCAGTCCTGATTCAGTCCTGGTTCAGTCTGTAAGGGTCAACACTGGATGAAACGGGAAACGGCTGTTATTGTTGTTGTTGTTTTTTTTTTGTTTTTTTGTTTTTTCAATTATTCATTTAAACACAAAATCTAAATTTAAACAAGCAAATCGTTATCCCTTTTTTTTTTTTTTTTTTCATTTTCATTTTGGTTTTGGAATATATATATATATATAGTTGTTGTTTTTATTTTCTTATGGCCTGTTCAGACCGCGGCGTCAAAAAATGCCCTAGACGCCTCTATCTGGACGCCTTTGCATTGGAGTTCAGACGCCCCCGACGCCGTGGACGAACGAGAGAAAAATACTTGACGCGCGTCCGTTGCCCTGGAAACAAGTGCCCGGTCCAGCTCTTTTCCCAAACTGACGACAGACCAGACGGAGAAAGTGACTTTACTGTATTTATTACATAAAACCATCAGTGTATATTTATGTAGACTCCGCTAATGACACTGGTCAAGTCTTGGCCTAGTCCTGGTTTAGTCCTGGTTTAGTTCCTGGTCCAGTTCTGGTGTTGTCCTCGCGTTCGGGTCGTTGATCACGGCGTATATATATTTATACTCCGATAATGTTTGTGGATCCCGCTCAGGTTCTCGGGTCTTTCTCTTTCTTCTGGATAAAAACGTCACTGGAAATTGTCCCTGATCGACAGTGTTGAGAAGGTGACTTTTAAAATGTAATCCCCTACAGATTACAGATTACATACCTCAAAATGTAGTTTGTAACGGAAGTTATTTAAAGTGAGTAACGTAATCTGAATACTTTGGATTACTTGATATTCAGTAGAGAAGCAAAGACTAGACAAGATGTTTTGTTTGCTAAAAGACAATGAAAAGCCCAGACTTTACTGAACCGTATTAAAAATATTATTGATAGAAGAAGAGACACGTCTGCGCAGCAGGATTTAGTCCTGTTAAATCCTGTTTTAGTCCTGGTTTAGACCTGTTAAATCCTGTTTTAGTCCTGGTTTAGACCTGTTAAATCCTGTTTTAGTCCTGGTTTAGACCTGGTTTAGATCTAGTTTAGCTCTAGTTTAGACTTGGTTTTAGTCCTGGTTTAGTCCTGTTTTAGTCCTGGTTTTAGTCCTGGTTTTAGTCCTAGTTTAGATCTAGTTTAGACCTGGTTTAGTTTAGGCAATGAGTGGAATTACCAAAAAAAAAAAAAAAGAAAAAAGTGGGATGTTACGACGGAGTATAAGGGTCAGATAAAAAAAACATGCTGGTGCTACGAGAATAAAGTCGTAACATTTTGACATTAAAGTCGTAATTTTACGAGAATAAAGTCGTAATTTTACGAGAATAAAGTTGTAAATTTACAAGAATAAAGTTGTAATTTTATGAGAATAAAGTCGAAGTCAAAATAAAGTCGTAATATTAGGAGAAAATCAGCTGCTGGGAAAGTCTGAACGAGTGGAGAATGGAGAATTTGGAGCATTTTGTAAAGGAGAAAAATCCGTGTATCATTCGTTCATTCGACTGAACAAGGACTGAATCAGGACTAAATCAAGTCTGGAACCAAACCAGAAAGACCAGGATTGAGACCGGGACCAGACCAGGACTGAAAACGGTTTAATCCTAGTTTAGTCCTGGTTTAAGTCACGCAAATGGGAAATGGCGTTTACGTACTGAACCAGGACTAAACCAGGACTAAACCAGGACTGAACCAGGACTGAACCAGGACTGAACCAGGACTAAACCAGGACTAAACCAGGACTGAACCAGGACTGAACCAGGACTAAACCAGGACTGAACCAGGACTGAATCAGGACTGAACCAGGACTAAACCAGGACTAAACCAGGACTAAACCAGGACTAAACCAGGAACCAGGACTAAACAGGACTGAACCAGGACTGGACCAGGACTGAACCAGGACTGAAAGGACTGAAACCAGGACTGAACCAGGACTAAACCAGGACTAAACCAGGACTGACCAGGACTGAACCAGGACTGAACCAGGACTGAACCAGGACTGAACCAGGACTAAAACCAGGACTGAACCAGGACTGAACCAGGACTGAACCAGGACTGAACCAGGACTAAACCAGGACTGAACCAGGACTGAACCAGGACTAAACCAGGACTAAACCAGGACTGAACCGTTTTCAGTTCTTGTCTGATCCCAGTCTCAGTCTTGGTGCCTGACTCAAGTCCTTGTCTAAGTTCTGGTCTCATTCCTGGTCTGGTCTCGGACCTCGTTTAGTCCTGGTTTAGTCCTGGTTTAGTCCTGGTTTAGTTTTTTTATCTGACCCTTATAGTCCACAATGTAAAAACAGGAAAATCCCTCTGTGTAATCCATTTATTTCAACAAAGTAACTGTAATCCAATTACCACTCACTGAAACAGTAACTGTAACTGAATACAGTTACTCATAATCTGTACTCTGATTACATAACTCCAGTACATGTAATCTGTTACTCCCCAACACTGCTGATCGGTTGACACGGCGCATCATGTCAGATGACTTCTGACTCGTCGTCCTGGACGCCGCGTCAACACCAGATTTGTGCCAAACTGACGCCTGAAGACGAGTCGCACAAACACAGGACGTCCACCTGCATCTAAACTGGACCTGATGCTGCGAACTGAACAGTGTTCTGAAGTTTACTTTTAAAATGTAATCCCCTACAGATTACAGATTACAGATTACATACAACAAAATGTAATTTGTAACGTAATCCATTAAATTACTGAAGGTGAGTAATGTAATCTAGAGACCTGGTTTTAGACCTGGTTTAGACCTGGTTTAGACCTGGTTTAGATCTGGTTTAGACCTGGTTTAGACCTAGTTTAGACCTAGTTTAGACCTGGTTCAGACCTGGTTTAGACCTGGTTTAGACCTAGTTTAGACCTGGTTTAGACCTGGTTTAGACCTGGTTTAGGCCTGGTTTAGACCTGGTTTAGACCTGGTTTAGACCTGGTTTAGACCTAGTTTAGACCTGGTTTAGACCTGGTTTAGACCTGGTTTAGATGGTTTAGATCTGGTTTAGACTGGTTTAGACCTGGTTTAGACCTGGTTTAGACCTGGTTTAGGTTTAGACCTGGTTTAGACCTGGTTTAGACTGTTTAGACTGGTTTAGACCTGGTTTAGACCTGGACCTGGTTTAGACCTGGTTTAGATTAGATCTGGTTTAGACCTGGTTTAGATCCTGGTTTTAGACCTGGTTTTAGACCTGGTTTAGACCTGGTTTAGATCTGGTTTTTAGACCTGGTTTTAGTCCTGGTTTAGACCTGGTTTAGACCTGGTTTAGGCCTGGTTTAGACCTGGTTTAGACCTGGTTTAGACCTGGTTTAGACCTGGTTTAGGCCTGGTTTTAGACCTGGTTTAGACCTGGTTTAGGCCTGGTTTAGCCCTGGTTTTAGACCTGTTTTAGACCTGGTTTTAGACCTGGTTTAGACCTGGTTTTAGGCCTGGTTTAGCCCTGGTTTTAGACCTGGTTTAGACCTGGTTTTAGACCTGGTTTAGACCTAGTTTAGACCTGGTTTAGATCTGGTTTTAGACCTGGTTTAGACCTGGTTTAGACCTGGTTTAGATCTGGTTTAGACCTGGTTTAGATCTGGTTTTAGACCTGGTTTAGACCTGGTTTAGACCTGGTTTAGATCTGGTTTTAGACCTGGTTTTAGTCCTGGTTTAGACCTGGTTTAGACCTGGTTTAGGCCTGGTTTAGGCCTGGTTTAGACCTGGTTCAGACCTGGTTTAGACCTGGTTTAGACCTGGTTTAGACCTGGTTTAGACCTGGTTTAGACCTGGTTTAGACCTGGTTTAGATCTGGTTTTAGACCTGGTTTAGACCTGGTTTAGATCTGGTTTTAGACCTGGTTTTAGACCTGGTTTAGTCCTGGTTTAGATCCTGGTTTTAGACCTGGTTTAGACCTGGTTTAGGCCTGGTTTAGACCTGGTTTAGACCTGGTTTAGGCCTGGTTTAGGCCTGGTTTAGGCCTGGTTTAGGCCTGGTTTAGACCTGGTTTAGACCTGGTTTTAGACCTGGTTTAGGCCTGGTTTAGGCCTGGTTTAGACCTGGTTTAGGCCTGGTTTTAGGCCTGGTTTAGACCTGGTTTAGACCTGGTTTAGGCCTGGTTTAGGCCTGGTTTAGGCCTGGTTTAGACCTGGTTTAGACCTGGTTTAGACCTGGTTTAGGCCTGGTTTAGGCCTGGTTTAGACCTAGTTTAGACCTGGTTTAGACCTGGTTTAGCCCAAAATGTAAAAACAGTAAAATCCCTCTGTTTAATCCATTTATTTCAACAAAGTAACTGTAATCCAATTCCCACTCACTGAAACAGTAACTGTAACTGAATACAGTTACTCTTCATTTGTACTTAACTCCGGTACTTGTAATCTGTTACTCCCCGACACTGGATCTGAACGAACCTTTACTTTTATTTTGGAAAATGGATGAAAGAACGACACAGGGATTTAAGGAAACAACATTAGAACAAACAGTAGATGATAAAACTGTGATCTGGGCTCGTTCGCTTCAGTCTTGATTATTGTTGTGGACTTTTCCGTCCTCTGCCAAACTCTCCCAGAATTCCTTGTTTGTCCTTGTTTGTCCTTGTTTGTCCTTGTTTGTCCTTGTTTGTCCTTGTTTGTCCTTGTTTGTCTTTATCCGTCTCCTCGGTCCAGTCGTGTCTCTGTAAAAGTCTGCTGTGCTCCTCGTTTTATCTCCGCCAGCTCGTCTCCGTCCTCCTCAGCTCCTCTGAAACCTCCAGAACCAAAGCTCAGGGTTTTACAGCTCCAAGACTCATTTGGATTAGTTTAGTCTGGGTTTAGACCTGATCTAGACCTGGTTTAGCCCTGGTTTAGACCTGGTTTAGACCTGGTTTAGACCTGGTTTAGCCCTGGTTTAGCCCTGGTTTAGTCCTGGTTTAGACCTGGTTTAGACCTGGTTTAGAGGTTTAGTAGACCTGGTTTAGACCCTGGTTTTAGACCTGGTTTAGAGTCCTGGTTTAGACCTGGTGGTTTAGACCTGGTTTAGCCTGGTTTAGACCTGGTTTAGTCCTGGTTAGACCTGGTTTTAGTCCTGGTTTAGACCTGGTTTAGACCTGGTTTAGACCTGGTTTTAGTGGTTTCCTGGTTTAGAGACCTGGTTTAGAGGTTTAGACCTGGTTTTAGACCTGGTTTAGGGTTTTAGACCTGGTTTAGACCTGGTTTAGACCTGGTTTTAGACCTGGTTTAGACCTGGTTTAGCCTGGTTTAGACCTGGTTTAGACCTGGTTTAGACCTGGTTTAGACCTTTAGGGTTTTAGTCCTGGTTTAGACCTGGTTTAGACCTGGTTTAGACTGGTTTAGACCTGGTTTAGACCTGGTTTAGACCTGGTTTTAGACCTGGTTTAGTCTGGTTTAGTCCTGGTTTAGCCCAAAATGTTAAAACCTGGTTTAATCCATCTTATTTCAACAAAGTAAACTGTAATTAATTCCCACTCACTGAAACAGTAACTGTAACTGAATACAGTTACTCTTCATTTGTACTTAACTCCGGTACTTGTAATCTGTTACTCCCCAACACTGGATCTGAACGAACCTTTACTTTTATTTTGGAAAATGGATGAAAGAACGACACAGGGATTTAAGGAAACAACATTAGAACAAACAGTAGATGATAAAACTGTGATCTGGGCTCGTTCGCTTCAGTCTTGATTATTGTTGTGGACTTTTCCGTCCTCTGCCAAACTCTCCCAGAATTCCTTGTTTGTCCTTGTTGTCCTTGTCCTTGTTTGTCCTTGTTTGTCCTTGTTTGTCCTTGTTTGTCCTTGTTTGTCTTTATCCGTCTCCTCGGTCCAGTCGTGTCTCTGTAAAAGTCTGCTGTGCTCCTCGTTTTATCTCCGCCAGCTCGTCTCCGTCCTCCTCAGCTCCTCTGAAACCTCCAGAACCAAAGCTCAGGGTTTTACAGCTCCAAGACTCATTTGGATTAGTTTAGTCTGGGTTTAGACCTGATCTAGACCTGGTTTAGTCCTAGTTTAGGGTCGGTATAGTCTTGGTCCAGAACTGGTTTAATCCTGGTTTAGACCTGATTTAGTCTTGGTTTAGTCCTGGTTTAGACCTGGTTTTAGACCTGGTTTAGAACTGGTTTTAGTCTGGTTTTAGTCGGTTTAGACTGGTTTAGTCCTGGTTTAGTCCTGGTTTAGTCTGGTTTAGTCTGGTTTTAGTCCTGGTTTAGTCCTTGGTTTAGTCCTGGTTTAGTCCTGGTTTAGTCCTGGTTTAGTCCTGGTTTAGTCTGGTTTAGTCCTGGTTTAGTCCTGGTTTAGTCCTGGTTTAGTCCTGGTTTAGTCCTGGTTTAGTTTTAGTCCTGGTTTTAGTCCTGGTTTAGTCCTGGTTTAGACCTGGTTTTAGTCCTGGTTTAGTCCCTGGTTTGTTTTAGTCCTGGTTTAGTCCTGGTTTAGTCCTGTTTAGTCCTGGTTTAGTCCTGGTTTAGTCCTGGTTTAGACCTGGTTTAGTAGTCCTGGTTTAGTCCTGGTTTAGTCCTGGTTTAGCCTGGTTTAGTCTTGTTTTAGTCCTGGTTTTAGCCCTGGTTTAGCCTGGTTTTAGTCCTGGTTTAGTCCTGGTTTAGTCCTGGTTTAGTCCTGGTTTTTAGTCCTGGTTTAGTCCCTGGTTTAGCCTGGTTTAGTCCTGGTTTAGTCTGGTTTAGTCCTGGTTTAGTCCTGGTTAGTCCTGGTTTAGTCCTGGTTTAGTCCTGGTTAGTCCTTGGTTTTGGTCCTAGTCCTGGTTAGTCCCTGGTTTAGTCCTTTTCAGTCCTGGTTTAGAAGTCTGGTTTAGTCCTAGTCCTGGTTTAGTCCTGGTTTAGTCCTGGTTTAGTCCTGGTTTAGTCAGTCCTGTTTAGTCCTGTTTAGTCCTGGTTTAGTCCTGGTTTAGTCCTGGTTCAGTCCTGGTTTAGTAGTCCTGGTTTAGTGGTTTACCTGGTTTAGTCCTTTTTTAGTCCTGGTTTAGTCCTGGTTTTAGTCCTGGTTTAGTCCTGGTTTAGGGTTTAGTCCTGGTTTAGTCCTGGTTTAGTCCTGGTTTAGTCCTGTTTAGTGGTTTTAGTCCTGTTTTAGTCCTGGTTTAGTGGTTTAGTCCTGGTTTAGTCCTGGTTAGTCCTGGTTTAGTCCTGGTTTTGAGTCCTGGTTTAGAAGACCTGGTTTAGTCCTGGTTTAGTCCTGGTTTTAGTCCTGGTTTAGTCCTGGTTTAGTCCTGGTTTAGACCTGGTTTAGTCCTGGTTTAGTCCTGGTTTAGGTTTAGTCCTGGTTTAGTCCTGGTTTAGTTTTTAGGTTTTAGACCTGGTTTAGTCCTGGTTTAGACCTGGTTTAGTCCTGGTTTAGTCCTGGTGTCCTGTTTAGTCCTGGTTTAGACCTGGTTTAGACCTTTAGTCCTGGTTTAGTCCTGGTTGACCTGGGTTTAGTCCTGGTTTAGACCTGGTTTAGACCTGGTTTAGTCCTGGTTTAGTCCTGGTTGTTTTTAGTGGAAGGACTTTTGTCTTTCACATTTTGTCTGTGAGTCTTTAAAGCAGCTGCAGAGTTTTTTTCATTTTTCTGCCCCCGGCTCAACGTCCACCAGAGTCTAGACCCGAGACAGAGAGACGGAGAGAAGGAGACGGAGAGAGAGAGAGAGAAACGGAGGGAGAGAGAGAGAGACGGAGAGAAGGAGAGAGAGAGAGAGAGAAGGAGAGAGAGAGAGAGAGAGGAGAAGAGGAGAAGAGGAGAGAGAGAGGAGAGAGAGAGAGAGAGAGAGACGGAGAGAGAGAGAGAGAGAAGGGAGAGAGAGAGAGAGAGAGACGGAGGGAGGAGAGAGAGAAGGAGAGAGAGGAGAGACGGAGAGACGGAGAGAGAGAGAGAGAGAGAGAGAGAGAAAGGGAGGGAGAGAGAGAGAGAAGAGAGAGAGAGAGAGAGAGAGAGAGAGAGAGAGAGAGAGAGAGAGAGAGAGAGAGAGAGAAGGAGGGAGAGAAGAAGGAGAGAGAGAGGGAGACAGAGAGAGAGAAGAGAGAGACGGAGAGAGAGAGAGGAGAGAGAGGAGAGAAAGAGAGAGACGGAGAGAGAGAGACGGAGAAGAGGAGAGAGAGAGAGAGGAGAGACGGAGAGAGAGAGAGAGAGACGGAGGGAGAAAGACGGAGAAGGAGAGAGAGACGGAGAGAGAAGGAGGGGGGAAGACTGAGAGGAGAGAGACGGAGAGAGGAGAAAAAAAAGAAAGAATGAGAGAGACAGAATAACAGGAGGGAGAGAGAAGGGAGAGAGGAGAGAAGGAGAGAGAAGAGAAAGGGAAAAATGTAGAATGAGAGAGAGAGAAAGAGAGAGACAGAGAAAGAGAGAGAAAGAGACAGAGAAATGAAGAGAGAGAGAGAGAAAGAGAGAGAGAAAAAATGAAAGAAGAGACAAAGAGACAGAGAAATGAAGAGAGAGAGAGAAACAGAGAAATGCAGAGAGAGAGAATGAAGAGGGGGGGAGACAGAGGGGAGCGAGAGAGAGAAGAGAGGAGAGAGAGATACGGAGAGAAAAAAGAAAGAATGAGGATGACAGAAAAGAGGGAACGGGGAGGAGAGAGAAATGAGAGAGAGAGAGGGAAAGAGAGAGAGAGAAGAAAGAGACAAAGAGAGAGAAATGAAGGAGAGAGAGAAAAAAATGAAGAAACGAGAGGAGACGGAGAGAGAGAGAGAGAGACAGAGAGAATGAAGAGAGAGAGAGAAGAGAGAGAGAATGAAGAGAGAGAGAAAAGAAAGAATGAGAGAGATGAGAGAGAAAGAAAGAAAAGAATGGGAGAGAGAAGGAGAGAGAGAGAAATGAGAGAGAGAGAGAAGAGAAGAAATGAAGAAGAGAAAGAGACAGAGAAATGAAGAGAGAGAGAGAGAAAGAGAGAGAAAAAAGAAAGAAATGAGACAAAGAGAGAGAGAGAAATGAAGAGAGAGAGAGCAGAGAAATGCAGAGAGAGAAAATGAAGAGGGGAGACAGAGGAGAGAGAGAGAGAGAGAGAGAGAGAGGAGAGAAAAAAAGAAATGAAGAGACAAAAAAAGAAGGAGAGAGAGAAGAGAAGAGAGAGAGGAAAAGAGAGAGAGAAAAGAAGAAAGACAAAGAGATAGAGAAATAAGAGAGAGAGAGAAAAAAAAGAAATGAGACAAGAGAGAGAGAGAGAGAGAGGAGAGAAAGAAGAAGAGGAGAAAATGAAGAGAGAGAGAAAGAGAGAGAACGAGAGAGCAGAGAAATGAAGAGAGAGAGAGAGAGAGAGAAATGAAAAAAGAGAAATGAAGAGAGAGAGAAAGACATAACATGGAGAGAAAAACTACAATGAAGGAGAGAGAGAAGACAGAGAAAGAGAAAAATGACAGATAGCCGAGAAGGAAAGAGGGAAGAATAAGAGGAGAGAGAGAGAGAGGATGGGGGGCACAGACAGAGTGAAAGAAGGAGAGAGGGCAAAGAAAGAGAGAGAGAAGAGAGGGAGGGACAGACAACAAAAAAGAAAAGAGGAAGAGAGAGGGGGTGAAGAGAGGAAGGTGAAAGAAAAGAAAGGAAGGGAGAGAAAAAGGAAATGAAGAGAAAATGACATAGCAGAGAGAAAGAAAGAAAGAAGGCAAAGAAAGAAAGAGAAAAGAAAAGAAAGAGTGAGAAAAGTTAGAGGGAGAGAGAGTGGAGAGGGAAAGAGAGAGAGAGAGAGAAAAGGAGACATACAGCAAAGAAAAAGAAAGGGAGAGAAAGAGAGAGGGGTGATAGAAAAGAAAGGGAGAGAGAGAAAGAAAACTCAAGAAAGAGAGGGAGAGACAATAACATAGCAGAGAGAGAGGAAGAGAAAGCAAGGAAAAAGAGAGAGAACACAAAGAAAGAAAGGAAAGAGGAAGAGAGAGGTAGGTAAAAGAAAAGAAAGGGAGAGAGAAAAAGAGGTAGAGAACATGACAGAGAGAAAGAAAGAAAAAAAGAAAGAAAGAAGGGAGTAAAGAAAGTGAGAGATGAGAAAGTCTGACAAAGAAAGAGGGAGAGAAATATATATATGAAGAAAAGAAAGAAGAGAGGGGGAGTAAAAAGAGAGGTGAAAGAACACAATGGGAGAGAGAAGAGAGAAAAAGAGAAATGAAGAGAGAGAAAGAAAGAGAAATGAAAAGAGAGACAAAAAATAAATGAAGAGAGAAAGAGATGAAGAGAGAGAAAAGAAGAGAGAGAAAGAAGAATGAAGAGGAAAGAGATGAGAGAGAGAAAGAGAAATGAAGACAGAGAGAGAAAAGAATGGGGAGAGAAAAAGAAATGAAGAGAGAGAGAGAGAGAGAGAAAGAAGAGAGAGAAGAGAGAAGAGAAAGAAAGAGAATGAAGAGAAAGAGAAATGAAGAGAGAATGAAGAGAGAAATGAAGAAGAGAGAAATGAAAAAGAAAAAATGAAGAGAAAAACAGAGAAAGAGAAACAGAAAATGACAGATAGCAGAGAAAGAAAGAGTGAAGAATAAAAGGAGAGAGAGAGGGGGAAGAAAGAGAGAGAGAGAGAGAGAAAGCAAGGAAAGAGAGAGAGGAGGCAAAGAAAGAGGAAGAAGAAGAGTGAGCAAAGTTTGAAGGACACAGAAGGGAGAAAGAGAGAGAGAGAGAGAAAAGGAGACATACAGCAAAGAGAAAGAAAAGGACAAGAGAACGAGAGCAGGAGAAAGAGAGGAGGAGGAGAAAAGGAGGAGAGGAGGAGGAGTGGAGGAGGAGGAGGAGTGGAGGAGGAGGAGGAGGAGTGGAGGAGGAGGAGGAGAGAGGAGAGGAGGAGGAGGAGGAGTGGAGGAGGAGGAGGAGGAGGAGGAGGAGGAGGAGGAGGAGGAGGAGGAGTGGAGGAGAGGAGGAGGAGGAGGAGTGGAGGAGGAGGAGGAGAGGAGGAGGAGGAGGGAGGAGGAGAGGAGGAGGAGGAGGAGGAGGAGGAGGAGGAGGAGGAGGAGGAGAGGAGAGGAGGAGTGGAGGAGGAGGAGAGGGAGGAGGAGAGGAGGAGGAGGAGAGGAGGAGGAGGAGTGGAGGAGGAGAGGAGGAGGAGGAGGAGGAGGAGGGGAGGAGGAGGAGGAGGAGGAGGAGGAGAGGAGGAGGAGAGGAGTGAGAGGAGGAGGAGGAGGAGGAGGAGGGAGGGAGGAGGAGGGAGAGGAGGAGGAGGAGGAGGAGGAGAGAGGAGGAGAGGAGAGGAGGAGTGGAGGAGGAGGAGGGGCAGACGCTCTGGAATCCGTCTGAGCACAAACATAAAACAGCAGATGCAATTGAGTTAAGACAAAAAGGAAATGTACAAAAGTGGATTTAAAGTGTGGGAACGTTCACAGACTCTGAACCAAAACCAACTGCTACTGAGAAATTATACGAAGAAAAAAGTAGTGGTCCAAGAAATACTTTTAAAATATCTGTAAGAGTAACTGTAATTGTAAAAGTGAACTCTCTGGACTATAGGCGAGTTTCAGCTGACGTCATTGTTATTAAAAGCCCGCGTTGCTGCTGGGAAATATTTTGGTCGGAGGCAAGAAACACGATAGCGTCAAACACAGTGCGTAACCTCGCGTATTTATCCCCGATAATGGTGAATTCCTGCTGCATTATCGGATGCACAAATAGAAGCGCGGAAGAAGGAAAATGTCTTTTTCGTATTCTGAGTGAAAAGAACCGCTAACGGCGAATTAAACGACTTTCAAACATCCGCAGAGCAAACGTAGAAGATCCTAACAAACCGTGGACTCCAACAAGTTCAACAACACATCGAGACTCTTGGAGGTTTTCATCTTTTCTGCTGTGAATGGCCCAGGAGTTTCCACCAAGTCATTGTGGATATCGCCCAAGTTAATATTTGTCCAGGTAGTTGGTGATTCTGACCAGAAATTTGGTTTGGTCCACTTTTTGTCGGGGTTGAAATGGGTGATTTCAACTACAATTTATATATTTGTCACTTGATGTCTCCCTGGAGATGTTATTACTTTGTCTAGAATGTTCCACGGTAAAAATTAAACCTGTCTACAGGCGAGTTTCAGCTGACGTCATTGTTATTAAAAGCCCGTGTTGCATGCTGGGAAATATTTTGGTCGGAGGCAAGAAACACAGTGCTTAACCTTGCGTATTTATCCCCGATAATGGTGAATTCCTGCTGCATTATCGGATGCACAAATAGAAGCACGGAAGAAGGAAAATGTCTTTTTCGTATTCTGAGTGAAAAGAACCGCTAACGGCGAATTAAACGACTTTCAAACATCCGCAGAGCAAATGTAGAAGATCCTAACAAACCGTGGACTCCAACAAGTTCAACAACACATCGAGACTCTTGGAGGTTTTCATCTTTTCTGCTGTGAACGGCCCAGGAGTTTCCACCAAGTCATTGAGGATATCGACGAAGTGAATATTTGTCCAGGTAGTTGGCGATTCTGACCAGAAGTTTGGCTTGGTTCACCTTTTGTCGGGGTTGAAAAGGGTGATTTGGCTCCGTCGATGCTTATGACCAATTTCTGGTCAAATCACTGCATTGGCTCCTGTGAGTTTCAGGATCGATTTTAAAGTTCTTTTACTGGTTTTTAAATGTCTTCTTATCTTTCAGAACTGCTTTTACCTTACGAACCCTCGCGGACCCTGAGCTCCTCCGGCAGCAGCTCCTGGTCATTCCCAAAGTCAGGACTCACACTCACGGAGAGAAGCGTCTGTTCAGTGCTACGGCCCCCGTCTATGGAACTGCAGCCGGAGGAGCTCAGGGCCAAAGAACCTTCATGTTTTTAAGAACAGGCTCAAGACGCACCTTTTTAGCTTAGCTTTTGAATGAAATATCATATTTTTTACTTGTTTCTAATGTGGGTTTTTTCGGAAGGTTCCATGCGTGTCCTAAAAAGAAGCACAGGAGATGGAGAATCCGAGAGAAACAGGCCACTTTATTTCGTCATTTTCCATTGAGAGGGATTCAAGTTGATTACCAAGTACAACTGCCACCCCAGAACAACGCCTCTGACCAACTCAAACTCAGGGGTAGCTTTATACTACATCTTGACAAAACATTAACTTGTTGATTTAGCATATACAGCAAGAAAATGAACAATACTGCTGACCCAGTGCACCTTATCATGGGTGGGAACATGCCACGGGGTCCACATATGTCAGTTTTGCTGCTTCGTGGCATCTCAAAGTACAGAAAAAACATGTTATGTAGACCTATAGATAGTCATACGTGTTTTCCACCCTGTTGTCATTCCAAAGTCCATAATATTGGGTGAATTAGCATGACCAACACATAATATTTCCCACACTACTATACACATTTTAATTATATTTATTTATTTTAGGCTTATTTTTAGGATTTCCAGTGTTTCTCTGTAGGAGCCTCTGCATCAGGAGCAGAGGTCGGCTGCAGCTGTCGGGTTCTGTCCCGTGGGCTCCTGGTGGAGGGTTGGTGTTTGGGCTTCATCTCTCCCCTGGCCCCTGTGGTGGTTCCTGGTGGTGGTGGACGTCGACGCTCCTCTGATGGTGCTTTTCTCTACTGGTTCACCTTTATTCAGCCGCACATCTTACTATGTGTCGTTTTATGTATTTTAGCAGGTTAATGTGTGTGTGTGTGTGTATGAAAAGTGCTTTATAAATAAAGTCTGATTGGTTGAAATCATCTTGGGTCCTCTGCCGTTAGAGTGGATAAATAACCGGGATCAATACCCTTTACGTGTTTTCTCGCTCCGTCCGTCATGTTGAATTAGTGTTTCTTGCCGCCGACCAAAATAATTCCCAGCATGCAACGCGCGCTTTTGTCAACAATGAAACTCGCCTATATGTATCCCGAATTTCAGACTTCCGGTCATCGTGCAGTGCAGACGGGGAAGGATCCTCTGAAAAAGTGAGCATCAAACCTGTCGATCTTTTCTAGTGTTTTGAACCATATCACTTTTGTTTCTGGTTCTGATATTGTCATATTTTAGTTTTGGGATTCGGACTTCGTTAATCGTGTGGTTGTTGGATGTTCTAACAGCGGAAAACGGCTCGAGAAACGGGCTTCGGAAGTTTGCGAACTCCATAAATGCAAAAGGGAATCAGATGTGCGTGACTGTAAACCTCTGTTCAAACTGTTTCCCTTCAGAACGGAATTGAAAAATAGTGAAAGGTGAAGGTGATGGGCAGGACTGATCCACAGGAAGGACCAAAAATTAAACCTTTGACTGCCTAAGAAATCATCCCGAGTTTGTGGAGCGACAACAAAGCAAAATCCCGTTTGTTAATCGAGAGGAGCAGAAGACAAACAGGCTGAGCTGCACTTTCTTGTTCTTGTGGTTTTACAGCAACATCACGTCTTGGTCTTTGCAGTGGAAGGTGTTTCTTGGTGAACAGTTGGTGCCTTTCGCTTTGGCGTTGACTTTTTAAATTCGTAACCGAGGTTGAGCGAGGGATCGGGGTTTTGCTTTGATGGCGCTCTACATACTCTCTGCAAACTCAGGATGATTTAGGCCAGGGGTGTCAAACATACGGCCCGTGGGCTGGATCCGGCCCTCCAAGACCTTTAATCTGGCCCTCGGCTGATTTTCTACTAAAATATTTTAATTATATTTTCTATTAAAATCTTGGTAATTTTCTGTGGTGTTGATCACAGCAGCGTCTCCAGCGTCTCTGTACGTGGCCCCTCCCACCAGAGCAGCACAAATGAAGACTTGTCTCTTTCCAAACGCTCTTAAAGGACGATCGTTTTGACTGTTGACCGTGACACCCTCATCAGAAAAATGTCCAACATGAGAAAAGTGGAGCCGAGTGCAGGATTTTCCAAGAAAAACTGACTTATTCCTATTTGCACACAAGTTCATGTTAAAACATTGTGCATATATATTTGCATTTCTCTACACAAATATTTGAACTTATTGTTATTTTTGGGGGTTTATATGATCTCGCCCCTTTGGGATCAAAGTAGGTTGGATACGACCCCTGGACCAAAATGAGTTTGACACCCCTGATTTAGGCAGTCAGAGGTTTAATTTTTGGTCCTTCCTGTGGATCAGTCCTGCCCATCGCCTTCACCTTTCACTATTTTTCAATTCCCTTCGTTTGTTCCCATCTTTTACATGCAAACAGTGAACTCGCCTCTGAAAACAAAACTTTCTAAAAACTCCAGCTAGAGTGAAGATTCTGGAAAACTACACTTTGGCGTTTGTGTGTAAAGTGAAACAAACAGAGTTTTAGGAGCTAATGCCCCAAAAGTGTGACCAGTGTTTCTCTTTTGCTCTGATGATGATGATGATGATGATGATGATGATGATGATGATGAAGCATCAGAGCAACAGTCACATTTCTTCTGGTGAAACACTTTTCTTGTGTTTGCATTTACACACAGCTGATGTTTCATATCCATGACCAGAGACCAATGAAGGTTTTAACAGATCTGTGGAGAGGCGAGCCGCTCACTAATGCATGTTGTTTTTCAAGGTATTTTTGAGTAAAACTTACAACTGTAATGAAATAAATGCTACAGGTTTTTCTAATTTTGGCAAACGGCGGGAGGGAAAGAATCTGTGTATCATTTGTTTATTTGTTTTTCCAAATAAAACCAAAAATCTCCAAAACCAAAATGAAAAAAACAGGTAATGATTTGTTTTTTCTGTTTTAGATTTTGCGTTTAAATGAAAAATAGAAAAAACAGATAAAGGCTGTTTCCAGTTTACGTGATTTAAACTGTGATGCTGAACTGAACCAGGACTGAACCAGGACTGAACCAGGACTGAACCAGGTCCGAGACCAGACTAGAACAAGCCCGGGACTGAGACCAGGACTGAGGCTGGGACCAGGCTGGGACCAGACCGGGATTCAGACCGGGACTCAGACCTAGACCAAGCTGGAACTGAGACCGGGAACAGACCGGGACTAAGACTGGACCAAAGACTAGGACCTGACCAGGACTGAAAACAGTTTACTCCTGATTTAGTCCTGGTCCAGTCCTGCATCACAGTTTAAGTCACGGAAACGGCCATTTCATTTTGGTTTTGGCGACAAATAATGAAGAAAATAGTTGGGTTTTTTTTTTCATTTTCTTATTTTTGGTTTTATTTTGAAAAACAAATAAACGAATGACACACAGATTCCAAATATTCGTTTCTCAACATATCTGGCTATGTGTAAACTTAGCCTAGGACTCAAACATAAGTGAAAAAAACAAAACAAAACACAATTTCAGGTCTATTTTTGATGAGATAACAACATTATAACACGACTTAAATCTCACAAGAGTCAATTTTGCGTAATTTAGGACCTTTAAAATGTCAAATGTATTTGGTTTAGTCTTTTTCCTGGTTTATTATTGTTCGCTGAATCCACTTTTTTCTGCATTTTTAACACACGACTGTTGCGTAAGTAAGTCTAGACGAGTTTTCCTTCCCATCCGATGTGTATCATTATCTCTCCGGGATGTAGACAGGTGTGCCCTTTCTCCCCCTTTTTATTCCCATCGCCCCGGAGCTATTCCCAAGCTATACGGACTTTTCCTTTAAAATCCAACCACATTATTAAAGCCTGGAAACCCTTTAGTGCCTTGTAAGAAGTTTTATGCCATTTTTCCAGCTCCTTGTATCCGAACGCCAACACAACATTCCACAATAGTGTATAGACTTCTTGTGTTCAATTATTAAGTCCTTTTTCCGACTGGAGTAAATAAGTAGTGTGGTTTGGTCCGTGTACCAGGACAATTTTCTACTACGCTGCTTTCATTAGAACAAGCTGTGCTCCATAAAACTCCAACCCCGAGACTATTCCGCTTTTCGTTTTGACTTTTGTTAATTGTAAATCATTTTTTAGCAATAATAATCCCTACGAAAGTCGATACGGGACATACCGACTGTTTAATACGACTGGGTTTAATTGAGAACAAATTGAGCTTTCGGACACGCTATACTGTTTTGTTTCCTTCTTTCACGCTTGTTTAATTCATCTAGTGATCTAAAATTGACATCTCTAAGCGCTTATAAATGGCTCTGTTTGAAATTTTGCCAGTTTTGTTGCGTCATAGGTAAAGCTTCTTTTTTCCTGCGGAGTTTTTAAGTCCGTAAATCATCCCCCGACTCAGATTTTGTGGTCAAATTGGCTTCGTTAAGGACTTTGAGAATTGTTTACGTTGTGATTTTTCATTCTTGTTGCCCATACCAGAGAAAATTAAAAAATAATAATAATAATTAAAATAAATACAGTATTTGTCAGATGATAAAGATGTTAAAAATTTACACTACACATCAATAAAATCATCCAAACAGGTGTAACTTTTCCGATTTTGGATCTGCCTCCCTTTTGTCTCCATGGAGATTGCCTGGAATGTTCCACAGTATGGCATTAAACTTATCTATTTAGCATTTACTTGACTATGGGTGTTTTTATTGCTCAAAAATATAATGGAGAAGAAATAAAAATACATTCTCACTGTGAGCGGGATCCACAAATCCACAGATCTAACCTGTAAGTTGGCAACCTAGTGTCACCAATTTGTAGATAGAGATTTACAGTGTTTTTCGGATGATAAATTGCACTTTTTTCATGGTTTGGGTGTTTCCTGCAACTTTTAACGTTTAAGTCCTGGTTTAGACCTGGTTTAGACCTGGTTTAGACCTGAATGAGACCTGATTTAGACCTGGTTTAAGTGCTGGTTTAAGCTTCTTGTAGTCCTGGTGTAGTCCTGGTGTAGTGGTTAGATCCCTGGTTTAGTTTAGAAAAAAGACATCAACAGGGTCTTTAACATTAAACATACACACTGCAAAAAAGTTTATCCAAAATGTAAGATATAAACATTTAAATCTATCAGAAAATGACTTAAAAGTAGTGAAATTATCTGTCCATGCAGCAAGACCATTTTACTTGACGTTATCTTAAAATAAACTTCCTGTAGACTAGAATTAAGGAGTCTCTGGTTTAGGGAGCAGATAATAAATCTGAAAACAAGATGAATAACCTGATTTACCGTATTTTTCAGACTATAAGTTGCTTTTTTTTTTTTTCATGGTTTGGGTGTTTCCTGCGACTTATACTCCGATGTGACTTATATATTAAAATGTTGAGAGGTTCTAGTCTTGTGTGTCAGTATCTGCTGCTCCTGTTCCTCCTGTACCACTGTCACTTGGCTCTACTGCACATGTCTCCTGCAGAAAGAGCCTCTGTCCTGTCTGTATCATGTCAGTCGATCACAACATTACTAAAAATCGAAAATTTAAGCAAACTTATAAAGACGACTGAGAAGACTGAACACAAATGCCCCCAAAAGAAAATCAGATTTTGCAGATTACAAACTGCAAGTCGCGAAATCTGCAGCTGAAAAAGATAATCGAGCAGCAGAAAGAAAGTTTGGAGTGAGAGAGAAACTTGTGACACCGGGAGGATGCACCATGAAAGTTTCCTGAAGTCACTGGATGGATGGACAACGTCTGGACTTCAGTGACACTGAAACCATCCTGTCGGGATTCAGAAAGACCAGAATAATTCTAACTGGAACTGATGCTGAGTCTGACGACAGCGACACACAGAAGAGGAAGCGTCGCTCTGTTTACCTCCGGAGGTCGTGGAGTTGCTCAGAAGTGACACCGAGGATGAAGAATTGAATGGATTTAGTGATTTGGAGTGAGATGGAGAGTTTGTTAAACTTGTTCTGTTCTGTTGTTTATATTATAGTTTATCTGAAGAACTGTTCATATGTGACGTTAACAGTCTGATGTTCTCTCTTCTATTGTTTTTACTAAAACTTGACTTTCAAAAATGTCGGTTCCTGGTCTCTGATTTTATAAAATTAATTTCCCCCAAAAAGAGCAACTTATATATGTTTTTTTCTAATTCATTATGCATTTTTTGGCTGGTGCGACTTATACTCTGAAAAATACGGTAATGCCCTACTGCGGAACATTCCAGGCAAAGCAATAGGATCTCCGTGGAGTCCAGAAAATGTACATAGTGAAACTTTAATGAGCTACAGAAATTATTCTCAGCCAAAAAAACTCGCCTTGACATGTTGATTTTTGTCCAAATCCATAAACACAAACAAGTTATTTATATATGACCATTATTTTCCATTATTTGCGTCGAGCCCCGTGTAGTACCTCCCCTCTCCCCAGACACTTCCTCCTCTTCGGCTCCTGTCCTGGTTCAAACCCGAGCCCTCGTCGGTTTGCCCGCTGTGTCCAAGCCTGTTAGCATTAGCCCATTAAATTACATTACAGATGTCGTACACAGCGCCCCTGCTCCATCTTTACCGCAAAACAGCCGTCCTTTTTCCACACCGCTGCCGATGCTGAGCTAATCCGCCCGTCAATCAAACCTCTCCCACTGAGAACGGGAAGGTCACGGCAGGTACGTGTTTGTGGACTCAGAATGGAAACTCTTATAGACGTAAGTAACAGCAGAGTTTAAAGGGTTTAAAGGGATTAAAGAGGTCAATATTACGCAAAATTGACTCTTGTGAGCTCTAAGCCTGGTTAGAATGTAACTCATCAAAAACAGACCTGGAGTTGTGTCTGGTTTCGCTCACACATGTTGGAGTAACCCTTTATTATGAGTCTGTTTACGTGTCTAAAGCTCAGAATGCTCGGTTCCACCTTGTGATGTCACGAAGCGCTAGTAGTTTTCTGTTACCTTTTACCTTTGGTTCAGTAGAGATGGGCAGTTCCAGGGCTTTAAAGCGTCCAAATGATTTTAGGGAAGGTGCGTGGAGTTTAAAAACACGTGACATCACAAGGTGGAACAGGGTTTTTGTTTTGTTTTTTGCTTGAGAGAAGAACTCAGCCTAAACATGCAGGATGTGTGTATTAAACACGTGTGAATAAAACAAAACAAAACACAGCTCCAGGTCTGTTTGTGACGAGGAAACATTAAAACATACAGAGTTCCCACGATCATGGAAAAGTCATGTAAACTGAAAATGTCATTTTCCAGGCCTGAAAAAGTCATGGAATTTTGTAAATTCAATGAAAGTGCACTGTGTTGCATTTTTGTAGGAAAAGCGCTCTGTAAATAAAGGTTGTTGTTGTTGTTGTTGTTGTTGTTGTTGTTGTTGTTGTTGTTGTTGTTGTTGTTGTTGTTGTTGTTGTTGTTGTTGTTGTTGTTGTTGTTGTTGTTGTTGTTGTTGTTGTTGTTGTTGTTGTTGTTGTTGTTGTTGTTGTTGTTGTTGTTGTTGTTGTTGTTGTTGTTGTTGTTGTTGTTGTTGTTGTAATCAGCGTTGAGGACTTGCAAGTCGTGGCTTAGACTCGAGTCAGACTTGAGTCACAATTTTTAGGACTTGAGACTTGACTTGATCAAATAGACTGACTTCGGACTCAGCTTGGACTTGAAGGTCAGTGACTTGGGACTTGACTCGGACTTTGGGCCTGTGACTTGAAAAGACTTCATGCTTCTGCTTAGAAAAATATGTTTTTATAGAAAATACTTTTCTCTTTACAGTTGTTACAGGTTGTGCTTAAACTTCTGTTTGTTACTCTGGATGTAACTGAGGTACTGTGATATGTGTCCTCAAATGTACTACAGTAATATACAGTAATATACAGAACAATACAGTAATATACAGGACAATATAGTAATATACAGTAATATACAGAACAATACAGTAATATACAGGACAATGATATTTCCATTTCAGTGCAGACTACATGATAAAATAACTGCATTTTTAAACCTGAATTCTTTCTATTCTGACCTAATGATTCACACTAAGATCTTGTCAAGACATTTAAAAAGGAAAACTGACATTTCTACAACTTAAAAATACTCATATATAAATATACTATGACTTAGTTTAAAAGTCGTATAAAATGCAAAAATCTAAGCTATGTTGGTACTTAGATTTGAAGACTTTAAATGACTTGAAGATCAAAGCAGACGACTTGGACTTGACTTGGACTTATGGGCCAGTAACTTGAGACTCGACTTGGACTTGCCTGTATTTGGCTTGGGACTTGACTCGGACTTGAGGTCACAAACTTGAGACTTGCAAAACAACGACTTGGTCCCATTATCATTACACTGCGAAAAACAAAACCTAGTCAAAAATGATCGTGATTTGAGTAAATTTCACTTGACAAGTAAAATGATCTGCCAGTGGATTAAAACTTTTTGTATTTAAAATGTGAAAATACATCTTGCTGCACTTAAAATAAGAAAAACAACACCTTTTTGCACTTAAAATAAGAAACAAAATCGAACGTTGCTTGAGTTAAAACAAACACTTTTATTCCATTGGCAGAGAATTTGACTTGTCAAGTTGAATCGACTCAAGTAAAGTCAAATGTTCTTCATTTAAGTCGTTGTTTTTTTTCAGGTTCAGGTTATTATGATTATTTTCGAACGTCTGCGTCTTTTGTTTAAAAGAGACAACGATATGTAAATGCACTGACAGGATTTTGAATGTTAAAAAACTATAATACTTGAAGGGGCCGTCAGAACCAAGCTGTAAAATGTGACTACGAAACCTTGTTAACATTTTACATTTAGAGAGAATCCGATATTTATTAAGGGATAAACTAGTGTCATTTAGGAAAGTGTGGCAACCTTTTATTGATTTTTTGGAATCTGTAACTATGTGAATAACATCTCCAGATTTACAGATACATGTACCTCCGCAGGCTGTTACTATATTTGTTCTCAGTTTGTGAAATTTATTTTTACTTTAACTTTTATATACCAAAAAAATTGAGCGCTGTTAATCCTGTACAATTTGAGTTGTGCTCTGTTTTTGGCTCAATAAAAATATTATGACTAAAAAACTATAATCCCAAACCATAATATCCCACCTCTACTCTCACCAGTAGCTCCACTGGGTTGGTTGTTTTCTCACAATCTGACAATAGTTAATGTTCAGTCTAGAAGTCGTGGACACCAATGTCCCAATAGACTCAATCTCCTTTTATAAACAGAAAAATGGATCAACTTCTCTCAGTTGTCTTTGGAAAATAACCTCTGATGAGATGTTGCATGAAGGGTCAGGATGTTGGCTGGTTGTGTGTGTTTGTATGTGTTACCATAGTTTTATCTTGCACTCTGACCCTGAGTTTTTATATGATTTACTATTAATGTAATTAAAATTATTCACTTTTAATGTAATTCACTTCATATAGTGCAGCAGTACATAAGTCAGCTCTTTTCAAATATTGTTTCTATGAAAAAATCCTGCTTGATCCCATAAGTAATGGTAAAGCCTGAAAGTTCTGCCTCCTGCCGATTTGAGGAACAGTGAAGAACTGCTGCAGCTGTTTCCCTCTAGATACAAAGGTCGTCTTGGGCTTAAGTTGAAGCTTATGAACATGGGCAGTTTTTCATGTACATTTGAGGCAGTGATAAATGCAATAAAATGTTTGAAAATGATTAATTTTGATGACAATTTGTCAGGCGGACAGACATTTTTTGGTCTTTTAGGACATGTTGAGGGTGATATTTGACAGTAGAAAGGCAGCAAGCCCCAAAATATTTTCTGCTAGTTTCCCCCATGTGTCAGGATCCACCATGCCAAATTTTAGGGTTATTTGACCATGTTTGCAGTTACAGTACCTTAATATTTACAGTTACATCATTTTGCAAAGAGCTTTTCTTAAAAAGGTGTGTTTTTTGGGCCCTGAGCCCAAACGGGGCCGAGTTGGGGTTGGTCCCTATCAACTCGTGACGGCCCAAGATATAAGATAACAGGAAATAATAGTGAAAAAAAGGTAAAAACATCCTGAGGGGTGGACCTGACTCCCAGCCTATAAGGTGAGTGGAAAGGGTTAACATTTCATATTTAGCTCTAAAAGTCTGATTAATTCTCAATCAATCAACAACTTTATTAATCCCAAAGGGCAATTCAGTTCGCACATCTCTGGTCACGCACAATATATAAATATAAATAATAAAGAGAAAGAAAGACAGACACTAGACGTTCGAACCACAGAGCATCAGGGACACAGCAACAAATTCACTTTCCGTTTAAAATCCTTATGGCAGAAGGAATAAAAGATTTGGCGTAGCGGTTGGTCTTTTGCTGTGGGGTGACATAGCGCCTCCCAGAGGGCATTTTCATGAACTGTGAGCGCAGCACATGGTTAGTCTGGCTCAGTTTGGCCTTAGTCCTTTGTAACACCCGATGTCTCCACACAGACGCCAAATCCTCCATCTGAACACCACTGATTTTGCTGCAAACTTTTACAATCTGGTTCAGACTGTTCTTGTCTTTCACAGATCATCCATAAAACCAACAGATAAAAGAAAAGGTCAGCAAACTTTCAATAAAAGAATGATAAAAATGATTTAAAATATTAGACGATACATTAAAAAAGCTGAGCTTCCGCATCAAGTGAACCCGCTGCTGTCCTCGTTTGACGATGTGCTCATTGTTCTTATCGAACCTTAAAGAAGGAATCAAACACAGTTCCCAAGTACTTATAAGAGTCGACCATTTCTACTGCTTCTCCATGGATGGAACTGGCTTTTGGGCTGTGGACTTTTTTCCGGACGTCTACAACCATTTCTTTGGTTTTGGCTACATTTAGGTCCAGGTAGTTATTATCACACCGTTCAATGAAAGCAGGTAAAGCTCGGCCGTGGTAAAGTCATGGAAAATTCACTTTAGATCGTGGAAAGGTTTTGAAATTTTGTCAGTGAAAAAGAGGAGGAACCTTGAACACAGATCAGCTTCATGACATCACAAGGTGGAGCAGGGCATTTTGAGCTTTGGAGATGTAGACAGAGTAATAATAAAGTGTTAAACCACCGATTTTTGAGTAGAGGTGAAAACTGCTTCTGAAATAAAAACAGTGATTCTAGTAAACCTGGTAAAAGTCGTATTGACATTGCAGCTCTAATACGGGAAGCTCCTGTTTAAATAGTCCGAGTGAAGGAGGGACGTTCAGCTGAGTTTTCGCCAATCACAACGACCGGCCGACATGCTTCAATTATTAACCAATATAGTTTTTGGCGTAATGGACTGTGTGGCATCATCGCTTCATTTTTTTCCCCCTTTTCTAACTGTCTTGACCTTCTTAAAAGAGCATTGTGTAACTTTTCTGGAGGCTGGTGGGTCCATAAAACGCTTTTCACCATGGAGATTTTGCTGCTTTTCTGTTTTCTATGTATTTTTGAACTATTAAACCACCTGTAATCATAATATAAATGTAAAGCAGAGCTGTTTAAAGTCATACTGTGGGACATTCCAGGCAGAGCAATGACGTATCCATAGAAACAAGCAGGCGACGGACTCCCAACTAAAAAGGTTGCGTCGTGAAACAAATATTTGAAAGTGATTTTGGCAGGAGATCGAATCCTTTTACAGCGATGAAAGCTGGAAAAAAAATAATAAAATATGGCCTTGAGACTACTTTTTTACGGTCTTGGTCTTGTTTTGGACTCAAGTGCATTCTCGGTTTTGAAGGAACTTGGACTTGGTCTTGTCTCGGTCTTGATGGCTCTTGGACTCAACCTTGTCTCGAGTTTAAAGGTGCTTGAACTCGGTCTTGTCTCGGTCTTGAAGGCGTTTGGACTCGGACTTGTCTTGGTTTTGAAGGTGGTTGGTCTCGATCTTGTCTCGGTCTTGATGGTGCTTAGTCTTGGTCTTGATGGCGGTTGGACTTGGTCTTGTCTCGGTCTTCATGGTGCTTGGACTTGGTCTGGTTTCGGTCTTGAAGGAACTTGGACTCGGTCTTGTCTCAGTTTTGATGGCATTTGGTCTCGGTCTTGTTTCGGTCTTGAAGGAACTTGGTCTCGGTCTTGAAGGAACTTGGACTCGCTCTTGTCTCGGTCTTGATGGCACTTGTCTCGGTCTTGTCTCGGTCTTGTCTTGGTCTTGGTGGTGCTTGGACTCGGTCTTGTCTCGGTCTTGTCTCAGTTTTGATGGCACTTGGACTCGGTCTTGTCTCGGTCTTATCTTGGTCTTGGTGGTGCTTGGACTCGGTCTTGTCTCGGTCTTGTCTCAGTTTTGATGGCATTTGGTCTCGGTCTTGTTTTGGTCTTGAAGGAACTTGGACTCGCTCTTGTCTCGGTCTTGTCTTGGTCTTGGTGGTGCTTGGACTCGGTCTTGTCTCGGTCTTGTCTCGGTCTTGTCTGTCTTGTCTTGTCTTGGTCTTGGTGGTCTTGCTTGGACTTGGTCTTGTCTCGGTCTTGTCTTGGTTTTGATGGCACTTGGACTCGGTCTTGTCTCGATCTTGTCTCAGTTTTGATGGCACTTGTCTCGGTCTTGTCTCGGTCTTGGTGTGCTTGGACTCGGTCTTGTCTCGGTCTTGGTGGTGCTTGGACTCGGTCTTGTCTCGGTCTTGGGTCTTGTGGTGCTTGGACTCGGTCCTTGTCTCGGTCTTGGTCTTGGTGCTTGGACTCGGTCTTGTCTCGGTCTTGTCTCGGTCTTGTCTTGGTCTTGGTGGTGCTTGGACTTGGGCTTGAAGGAACTTGGACTCGCTCTTGTCTCGGTCTTGATGGCACTTGTCTCGGTCTTGTCTCGGTCTTGTCTTGGTCTTGGTGGTGCTTGGACTCGTCTTGTCTCGGTCTTGTCTCAGTTTTGATGGCACTTGGACTCGGTCTTGTCTCGGTCTTATCTTGGTCTTGGTGGTGCTTGGACTCGGTCTTGTCTCGGTCTTGTCTCAGTTTTGATGGCATTTGGTCTCGGTCTTGTTTTGGTCTTGAAGGAACTTGGACTCGCTCTTGTCTCGGTCTTGTCTTGGTCTTGGTGGTGCTTGGACTCGGTCTTGTCTCGGTCTTGTCTCGGTTCTTGATGGCACTTGTCTCGGTCTTGTCTCGGTCTTGTCTTGGTCTTGGTGGTGCTTGGACTTGGTCTGTGTCTCGGTCTTGTCTTGGTTTTGATGGCACTTGGACTCGGTCTCGGTCTTTCTCGATCTTGTCTCAGTTTTTGGATGGCACTTGTCTCGGTCTTGTCTCGGTCTTGGTGGTGCTTGGACTCGGTCTTGTCTCGGTCTTGGTGGTGCTTGGACTCGGTCTTGTCTCGGTCTTGGTGGTGCTTGGACTCGGTCTTGGTCTCGGTCTTGTCTCGGTCTTGGTTGGTGCTTGGACTCGGTCTTGTCTCGGTCTTGTCTCGGTCTTGGTTGGTCTTTGGGGTGGTGCTTGGGGCTTGAGGAACTTGGACTCGGTCTTGTCTCGGTCTTTGATTGGCACTTGTCTCGGTCTTGGTCTCG